>NW_006293784.1:2038939-2043872 GCF_000327345.1 Myotis davidii | reverse complement strand
ATATATGACTTTAAATATTTAATATTTATTTCTAACATATCTATTTTGTTTATTTTTTTGCAGATACTCCTCATCTGTTTACTCAATATATTCATCTTTTCCTGTGCATCCTTAAATTATTTATAATAGCTGTTTTAAGGATCTGGGGTGCTAATTCCAACATTTGGGTCTTCTTGGATTCTACCTCTATTGACTGTTCCTTTTCATGATAACAGATCATGCTCCTTCACAAGTTTAATATTTTAAAAAGTATTGTTTAGTGTTGTTATAAGGAAGTTATAGAGTCTGGCTTATCTTTCTTTAAAGGGTGTTGAGGTTTCCTTTCTAAAGTTGTTAAATTATTGGAAAATCCTTTCCATCTTGTTAGGCTTTGTTTTATTATTTGTTAGGGCAGTTTTTTCAGTTTCATCATTAGTCCTGAGTTATGATCCTTTTTCGGGGCATGGTACTTACCCCTAAGGTGTGGATTCTTTGGAGTTTCAGTTGAATGCATGAACTGCGTAAGAAGTCCTCTCCACTGTGGTCGGGCCAATATTAATGTGTTTCCAGCACTACACAGCAATGGTATCTTGGCCAGCTCCCTTACATATAGCAGCCATTCTCTGCTAGACCTCACTGAAATCACATCCTGTACATGGGCTGTAGGGGACCACTCATGAAGTCTTCTTTGTCCCCTTCTCTGCACAGTTCCTTCCTTTCCAATACCCTACCTGGAAAATCCCAGGGACCACAGCCAGTCTAAGCTCTATGTGTACCTCTCTAGCTCAGCAGGACTTCCGTATTCCCTTGGATTCCACTTCCTTGTAGTCCAATTGGTGTCCCGGAGGAGAAAGCTGAAACGACGTGGAGCTCTCTTGTGTTAACGGAGACACAGTCCTACAATGTTTATTGTCAAATGCCTGAAACCAGTTACCTCAGATACGTGTAACTATTTTCCATGGGAAGACACATCCAGTACCAGTCACTCTGTATGACCAGAAGCAGACATCCTTTTATATATGTTTTGGTGTATTGTGTATACCTTAACAAAGTACTAAGTTTAAAAAAAATCACTTTCCTTTTTATTGAAAGATCTTTGTTTTACCTATATCTCAGTACTGTTCTTAATGAGTATTGTGTATTCTTAGTCTATCCTCAATAATCGGTATTTGTTGACGTTCATCTGAATTATAATTAACATTTCTAAATCACAATGCTTAATAGTTAACATCAATATATGTAAGACTCCTTACAGTGTTTATTGAGAAGATATTTTTTAAGAGTTTAAAACAAATTTGGGTAGAACAAAATGTATTCTAATATCCTTCTGTTTTATTTTTTTATAAAATATTTTAAAATTGATTTTAGAGAGAGAGGAATGGAGAGAGAAAAAATTCAATATGAGACATCGATCGGCTGCTCTCTGCATGTCCCTTCTGGGGATGGAGCCCACAACCTGGGCATGTTCCCTGACCAGGAATCGAACCAGGGACCTTTTGGTGTATGGAACAATGCTCAACCAACTGAGCCATACCGGCTAGGGCAATTTCCTTCTGTTTTAAAAAGTGGGATACAATAAAACTAGAAGACAATAACACAATCTGTGCAAACCTTGTTGTTCACTGGCACAAAATTTAACTTGTAATTTTCTTTAAAACAATAAAAATAACTTATTTTCAGTGGTTATAATTTAACTGGAACATCAAAGGAAAATTCCAAAAACAAATTTGCCTGACATTGTATTTCTAAGAAAGCTGATATAAATCATGTAATTTATGTGTTCTACTTTATTGTTTAACAAAACATATCAAAGCAATATAAATGATACTGCTGTTTATATGTATCGATTAGAGATAAGACATGTTGAGTCAGTAGTTTACTTGAGACTAGAACCTGCTCTGCGGAGCTCTGGCCCACATTCTGAAGACCAGGGAGTGCAAAAACCCCCTGGGAAATGCTCAACTTATGGTGTTGGCTCCTCATCTGTAAAACAAAAGTTTTGCCTAGAGTTCTCTAGCACATCTTCCAATCAAAGGGCCCATCCTTGCTGTATTTTACTTTATTATTTTAAAAATCTATATTGTTAAATGTATTCCATATATCCCCTCTCCCCTTTCTGTGTTTTAATTTTTACTTTCTGACCCACCTTCACATTACAAGGCTGTGTTTTTCTCTTCCATCTTTAAATGTTCATCCCATACATTTATTTTCATCTCAAAGTAATGAAGGCCATATTTCTGAGCAGTTATAGCAATCATTGAATAATTATAAATGGGAACAAAACACAGCATGTGGCTAAATGCCACGTAATTTTAAAACAAAAAATATACGTTACCCCATAAACATAATGCATTGCGTTTCCCATCGCTATTAGAAAAATGGATGCAAACTAAGAGAAACAGCTTGTGTATTTACATGGAAATATAGACGCTGGAATGATATCGCTGCCTGCCATCAGTTATCTCAAACTGAGTCCAAGTTTTTAAAGTCATTTCCTAACTAATGTTAACAAGCACAGGTGTTTCCTGATTTCAGTTGTTCAGTCTTTTAAAAAAATGAGTAACTCAGGGAAATGTGTAAAATTCCTTTGTCGGCTTCCTTTCTCCTGTATGAAGCCCAAGTTTCATCTTAGTACTGTACGTGGTGTTTGTATTTCCACACCCATTTAGCCCATGGGCATATTTTCTCCCCTCCTATTTGTTATACTCATCAGATCTCTCTTTTGTTTTCTTGTTATTGGTGGCATTTTTTCAAGTTTTCCTTCACAATTAGAATCTCCATGTGAGTGGTTGTACTCAAATTAAGAGAATGTGTCAAAACTCTGCCTCTGATTGAGAGGGTCTCAAATGTGGGTGTCAGGTCTTGGGCACATGGCATAGAGCAGCGGTTCTCAACCTGTGGGTCGCCTAAGACCATCGGAAAACACATATATGATTACATATTGTTTTTGTGATTAATCTCTATGCTTTAATTATGTTCAATTTGTAACAATGAAATTGGGGGTCACCACAACATGAGGAACTGTATTAAAGGGTTGTGGCATTAGGAAGGTTGAGCACCACTGGCATAGAGTGTGGGGCAGCAAGGATGAGGTAGCGGAAAAGGAAGGGATGAGTCCCAGTGTGAGGCAGAGCAGATAGCATTTATATAATGCTGTAAGATTTTACAATGTGCTTTAAAGTTGGTTTCTCTTTAATTCTGTGCGACTGTATGACTTGTCGGAGGTCATCTAGCAGTTTTGAAGTAAGCAAACCCAAGGCTTTGAGTGCTATTGTTGGGGCAGAAAAGCAGCACCAGGAGTTCGCCTCGATTCGACAACCTCAGCCCCTGAGTTCTGGCTGAGAGAAGAATTCAGAGCCAAGACTCAAATTCTAACAGAAAGTTTATTTAGAAAGTCACAGAGGTAGAAGTGAGCTGTAGAAGAAATGGGCTCAGGAAATAAGGTACAGCAAAAGAAACTTGGAGCTTAGGGAGGGGAGGGTGGAGAGAGAGAGAGAAGAGGGTAGGAAAAGGTGCCTGCGTGCTCCATAGAGAGAGCTTCACAGCTTCTATCTGAAGGTCTAAGGGGGGGATCGAATAGGATTCATCAGCTTTCCGGGGTCTTGGTCTCCACTGGTTGCTTGGCACCAGGGAAGGGCGTCATCAGTCATTGCAGCTGGCCCTGATGTCAGCCATGGCATTGCTCCACCTAGTTTTGCTGCTTTTCTGGGCCTGGAACTGAAACACAGCTGAGGCCTAAATGTCATCTCCAGAAATTGATGCTTAAGGGTCGTCCAAAGGCTTGTAGTTTTGCCTGTTGCTAAGCACCCAGGGCTCTCCGCCCTGGTGACCCTCTGCCCCTGCCCATCCTTCCTGCTCTGCATATGCCTAGCAAACTGCCTACTACACTACTGTTTCTTATGCCTGAGGTTCTTAAACCTGAGTGCAGAGCAATCACCCAGGCTTGTTAAACTTTGTCTAAAAAAACTCCAATTCCTGGGCCTTCCAACTTCCCACTCTACTCCAAAGGTCCCGGTCGGAAGGTCTGAATTGCCCGTTTATCACTTGGCTTCTAGAGCTAAAATTATGTTGACTGAATAGTGGGACTTATTAAATTAGTATGGAAAATAAGCAATGCCTCGATTTACCTACTGTGCTCCTCTAATACAGAATCTAGAACAAACACTTGGTAACTTTCCATGTTCAAAACTAATTTCTCAATTCAGAGTTCTAAATAGGGAGAAGGGGAAGAACTGTGGGGGGTTTTAAGGTAGGAATATGTCTTGATCAGTTCTGTAGAAAGTTAAATTTTTCTCCTTTCATGAAAAAGATGGTTGGGGTTGATGTGAAAATGTAACATTTTATTACTGGGATTTCAAGGACAAAGGTCTTTTTTTTATGCTTCCTCATTATGAACTATAAGCTCTTGACAACAGAGACAAAACTGCTTTTTCATTTCCAAGAATCAGAAAACGTTCAAGTTTCACCAGAAAGACAACGGGAAATGATTACAATTTGAAAGGGTTAAAGTCAACCTTATCTGTGATTTGGTGGGCTTTGGCTAAGAAACTTTTATTAAATTGCTAAATATTTCATTGCAGAAAGAAAAATCACCAAGTACCAATAAATGAAAAGAAGAAAAAGTCACCCATAATAATAAACATTTGTAAATTGCTTATAGCGTGCAAGGCACTGTTCCAAGTACTTTACAAATCACTTCTATAAAACCCATAGTAACCCAATCTACAGATGAGAAAACCGAGGCAAAGTAAGGGAAAGAAGAATAGAGCCTGATGTCACACAGCTTGGGAGCTAAGATTTGGGTGGAGGTAGAGACAGGATTGTGTGGACTCTGGCTCCAGTCTCATTTTCAACCTCTAACACTAGCCAGACTCTGCACTATAATCTATGACCTGTGATAACTACTGTTCACATTTATGAATATATATTTCCACATTTGTACATGTGTATAATG
>NW_006293784.1:2032120-2038861 GCF_000327345.1 Myotis davidii | reverse complement strand
TGATAGCCTGCTTTTTCACTAACAGTATGCTGTGAAAATCTGTAATGGCTACTATAGTCAATAGTTCATGGCTACAATCTGGTAAAATATTTAAACTGAAGCTCCCTTGCCCCTCCCCCACCCTGTGTACAGTTGTGAAAAAGCATAGCCTAGAAGGCCCAAGAACTCTTAATACTAAGATCATTTGATTGGGTGGTGGGCACACAGTGCAACATACAGATCTTGTAACATAGAAACCCACACCTGAAACCTATATGATCATATTAACCAATGTCACCTTAATCAAAATAATTTTAAAAAAGGAAAAAAGATCATTTGAATGGATGAAGACCATTTTATGTATTACATTTTATCATTTACAAAACTGTTCAATTCAAAGGCTGAAAGAATGTGTAGAGCAGTGGTTCTCAACCTTGGCTGCACATTAGAATCACCTGGGAATCTTTTTAAAATCCTGATTTCTGGGCCCCATCCTCCGGAAATTCTGTTTACTTGTTACTAATGTTGTGGTCCCACCCCATAACAAAGAAACAGAATTTCCGGAGGATGAGGCCCAGAAATCAGGATTTTAAAAAGATTCCCAGGTGATACTAATGTGCAGCAAGGTTGAGAACCACTGGTGTAGAGGGTTTTACAAATGGCCTAAAGGCAATTCCAGAGGACTTTAAAAAGTCTGTGTATGATACTCAGTGACCAGAATGGAATTATCGAATTGATTGGTCCTGGAATGAATCAGAGAAGGCCATCAACAAGAGGTGGAGAAAACCCAGTAAAGGTTGTGAGAGAGACGCTATTAGACCAAAATAATCATTTTTCCTCTCACAGGTTTCTTACACAAGCCATAAAAATCTGCTAACTCAGGTGCTACTTGTAGTCAATAATCACTCATTGAACTAGAATCAAATGACAAAAATTAATGGGACAACCTGACCATTAGCTATATTAATAATAGATATAGAGAAAATGATGACTATATTTAAACCCTATTCACTTGTTTCTATTATTATTTTAAAATGCCAAGAAAAATATTAAAAATGAGTTATAGTAAGTTCTGCATTCAGAACTAAGGAATTATAAACTATTTTAGTTTGAAAAGATATTTTGCCTCATTTGGTGACAAGCTACATTAACCTGTTACTACAGAAGTGGACACCGAGACATGTTTAGATGACCAAAGGCAACATGACTTTGCCTTCCTAAACTATTTACCTCATCTTTTACTGTATGTAAGGTATGTCTTATTTTTTTAATACACAAAACTGTAATTCAGCTAAAGACATTTGTGAATCTGTTCCTTAATAGGATGTCTGTGAGGTTTTCCAGGTCTTCACATTACTACTAAGAAAGACACTTAGGTAATGAAAAGATTCCAATGAAAAATTCTAATATGGGTTGATTCAAGTAGATGAGTTATGCCCCAAATAAAACAGTCACAGTAGAGATTTGTGTTTGTTCTCTTTACACACATAACATACTTAATGTCACTCGGTTTTCCTGTTAGAAAACAATGGCAGAAATGTTTTATGGAGTCGTTGCTCTTGATCACTGGGCCAGGCCTGGGCAGTCATCAGTACAAAGCGTTACCAACGTGACTGTGTTTTGTGGGGGTATCACTTCTATGCTGGCTCCTCTGTTCTCAACCTCTGGAGTCTTATTTAAGTGGGCGGTTGAGACAAATAGTAATTTAAGGCCCCTTTTTTTGGAGAAGACCTAGGAAGGGAGAGAAGCTCTACCCATCCACTCTGTCTGCCCTGTTAAGATTCTTGCTTTCAGAGTCCCTTTCCCTCTCTCATTATGAGCTGTTCTCATTGATATACCGACTGGTGTGTTGGGGAGCTTTTGGCTCACTGAAGACCTTACTATTCTGACCTCATCTCACATTCCTCCCACCCCCCAACTTTGCCTCATTTCTTTCTCCAAGTCATTGAAAATCTTCCTTTTATCTGCGTGTTCAGAAACATCACAATGATGTGTCCAGACATGGGCCTTTTTTCCACTCATTCTGCCTAAGTGTCCTTTTCAATATGAGACTATGTCTTCCTTCCATTCTGAGGAATGTTAATATATTTGTGAAATATCTTAGCGTTTCCTGTTCTTTTTGGAAAACCTATAAGTAGGACATGGTGGCTTACTTTTGCCACATTAATGTACCCTTTACTTTATTTTTTTACATGTACCTTTCTACACTTACCATTATATGTCCCTCTGCACATTCAGAATTAGATAAGGAACAGTCGTACCTCCTAGTGTGCCTCCCATTCTCTCCTGCTGGCTGGGAATCTCGATCTGCCTCCTTATTCTCAGCGTGCAGCAGTAGTTTGCAATCCTGCTATGCATTAGAATCACTCTGGGGTGGGCTCAGGCATTTGAAAAATGGGTCAAATCTCAGCTCTACCATGTATTCATTATGTGATCCAATTCACTTAACATTTCTCACCCTTGGTGTCCTTATTTGTAAAGTAGAGATTATAATACTTACCTCAGTGGTTCTCCTGAGGATCAAATGAAATTAGTCAAGTGCCTTGTTACAATGTGGCAGGTGCTCAATTAAAGATAATGACAGCCAAGGCAACAGCTGACATGTAGCAGGTACTTGGTAATGTGTCACATGATTTGTGTGAATTATTTTCTCTTCTGAGCCCTTTTAGATAGCATGTTTATTATCTGTGTGTAAGTCCACCACTTTCAGAACTACTTTTATTTACCTGTGTTGCATTCCAATCTTTATCCTTTGGTATACATATTTTATGTACTGCATAGCATATTTATATATCTCATTCTAGATTTATAAAATGTTATTATTGTTTTTTTTAATGTTGTTTGCCATCTGTCATTTCACAATCCTGTACTATTCCATTGAGTTGCTATTCTGTAATTTACTTAGTCATGTCACCATCACTGGACCTTTTCAGGCAAAGAACTGCTTTCTTACTCTGAAGCTTCCCATGTATGATGTCAAATGCCTGCCACGGCCTGTGCCATTTCATAGTAACACGGGCTAATTTTTGACCTGGCTGTGTCCGTTCTAAATTCTCTAACTCTGTTTTAAAGTGGAACAGGGATTATGTGAAATGTTCCTTAAGAAATGAGAAAAATAGCAGTGATTCAATCAATTAGGCAGCCAATCAGAAAAGCATTTAGGATTTGTACTAGGAATCATATATGGAGAAGTCCAAAGTAATGGTGTAACTAAGACAAGAAGCAGTAATAGTGATAAGGAAGAAAAAAAAGTAACCTCTAGACTACAAAAGGACCTATGCTACAGATTTTGAAACAGGCAATTCAAGTATGCAAGTTGCTATATTGCATTACATACAAGCTGCTAGTAAGCAGCAGGATGGGATGTATACAGAGAAGGGACTTCTTGCTCCCCTGCCTTCCTTAAAAATTAGGACCAGCTCTGAATAAAAGCTGTAACACAGGTGAGGTTTGTTGGCAGACTGTCCCCTCCTAAAGGGACCTTGAACCGTGTGCTGTCTACTACCTGCCTAGTGTCCCCCAGGAGCCACTGAATGACACACAATATGGGCTGGAGACAATCAGAATCTTCCCCCAGATTGATTTAAGGATGTTGATAGAGAAAATCTTCATTCTACTGGGAACCTGAAGCTGGAAATCTGAAGTTGTAGCTGCTGGTGACCACCTGCCCTGGTTGAATGAAAGCAACTTTGGACAGCAGGCTGAGAACCACAGTCATAGATGCTTCTTTTTAAACTAAGGCCCATTTCTTCACCTGTGCCTTGGCTAGCATTCCCTCCTGAAGTCTCAGAACTGTCTGACCGCTCTCCTCTCTTATATTGCTCACCCATACTACAATGGCCTCCATCTAGTGATTACATCTTTCTCCCCAGTCTAACCAAATCTCTTAAAACACACACACACACACACACAAAACACGGTTTAATCACCTTTATTTGTTTATTTTTTGTTTGTTTTTGTTAATCCTCACCCGAGGATATTTTTCCATTGATTTTTAGAGAGGATGGAAGAGAGAGGGAAAAACAGAGACGCATCAATGTGAGAGAAACACATCGATTGGTTGCCTCCTGCAGGAGCCCTGATCGGGGCCCAGGCTGAGGAGGAGCCTGCAACCAAGGTACAAGCCCTTGACTGGAATCAAACCAGGGGTCCTTTGGTCCACAGGCTGATGCTCTATCCACTGAGCAAAACCAGCCAGGGCACCAAGTCTCTTGAAAGATTGTCTGCTCTCTCCACTTTCTTATTTTTTACCTTAACCTACTCCAAATGGGCTTCATCCCCCAGCCCTCTACCAAAACAGCTCAAAGATGACCAAGGACCTGTCCACTGCCATCTCCCTGTGGCCTTCTTTAGTCCTTGTTTCCTTAATCTCTCAGCATCATTTGACCTAGCTGACCAATTCCTTCCTGCTTGGTTGGTTTCCAGAATACATGGACACCACATCCTCCTGGGTTTTCTCCTAACTCCCTGGCTGCTCCTTCTCAATCCCCTTGCCTATGTCTCCTCCATCTGTAAATGTTAGGGTTTCTGCAGAGCTCTTCCCAAGGCCCCTTCTTCTCTCATGCTACACTCTCTCCCTGTCTTTTCCTGTAACAGAGGTCTCATCCACTGTTCTAGCTCCCATTGCTCTCTACATACTGATGGCTCCTCAATGTATTATCTTTAGCTCAGAACGCACCTCTCAGCTTCACAGCCACAGTCATTGGCCCACTTCAGAGTCCCACTTAAATGCATTAGAGATGTTCAAACGTGACATGCTTGTTGAATGTTTCATCTTCCTCTACAAATCTGCCCCTCCTCCAGTGTGTCCTAATGACTAATGGCTCTCCAATCCACACAGTTTCTCAAGCTGGATTCCTGCAAGTCTTCCTCGATGCTTTCCTCTTCCTCATTCCTTTCATATAGTCATTCATCAGGACCTGTCAATTCTACTTCCTAAACACTTCTTACATCCATATACTTATTTCCATCTCCATCACCACCACCTAAGTCCCAGTACCATCTTCTGTCCTCTGGACTTTGGCAACAGCCTCCTAGCTGGTCTCCCCACACCCATGCTTGCTCCTTCCAATCCATTTTTCACACAGCCGTGAGAGAGATTTTAAAATACAAATCTCATCCTGTCCTGGCCCTGCCTAACAGCCTTCACAGGCTTTCTGTTGCCCATAGTGAATGTCTGAAGACTCCCCATGACTTACCAGTGTGGTCGGTCTTGGACACTGACCCACCTCGTCAGGCTGGTTTCAACCACTCTCCCCCTTACCTTTCTGGGCTCCAGCCACATGGAGTCCTCCCTGTTCCCCAAACAGGTCAAACTGCCCCTTTCCTCAGGACTCCTGGAGAAGCTGAACCTTTTGTGCTTCTCCGGGAGCCCTTTCCTAACCACCCCTCCAGGATCCACTGTCCCATCACACCAGAGGCTTTTCCTTCACTGCCCCTCCACATGTTGTTTTTCCTCCTGGTGGGACTGTAAGCCCCAGGAGCACAGGCGCCAGGACTATCCAGCTCCTTGCTCTGTCACCACTGCCCGCCTGTGGCTGGTGCTGATAGGGCAAAGATGGTCCATGTCCTTCACATCCAGGGCACCTGTCCACCATTTCGGGACAGTCTTCTTTCAGTGGTTCTTAAAGCTACAGTCCTGCTCTATGGAGGAGATGGTGACAGAGGTGACCCACGTGGTCTCCTTGACCTCTTCCCCTGGAGCACAGGAGCCACCCAGGAGCTCCCTGGATGTCTGGGAGCTTGCTTTACAAACCCTGCCTACAGCTAAGGTGTCATTAGGGCGATGTGTGCAGCCCTGCCCTGTTCTCTTAAGGATGTCTTGGAGTTTTAAGACAGGCCCTCCCCCACCAGCCTATTGTCCTTACTTGTTTTCATCCTAGAGTGCGGCTCTATTCACTGGCTTGAAATTGTGAGAACCCCCTCAGTTTGAGAGTCCCAACAGGGCACTGGGGAAAGGGTGCTAGAAGAACAATCAGCTCCCAAGGGGACCTGAATAGCCAGACAGAATGTAATTTAGCATCTTAAGAACGGCCTAGGCTTCATGAGAGACTCATTGGTTGAGGCTGGTCCTCAGGGAGAAAGATCTGTCATAGAGGCGAGTAGACAAAAAACTGCTGGTGCCACGCGTGGGACGAAGCACTCTGACTCGAAAACACACCAACAACCCAGGGTGTTCCTTGAAGAGGCGACTTCTTTGGTGCCCCCGTGCCAGGGACGGTGCGCGTGTGCACGCCTTCTGCCTTTGCCAGGCAGGGCCCGGTGAACAGAAACCGCCGGCAGAGGAAGAGCCGTATTACATCCTGGCCATGGCTGTCTTAAGAACCAACCTTTCCTGCTCTTTGTGCAACAAGACACACCTCTCCAGGAAGGAGGCGGACAGGATTTCCCTCATTATTACTGCCCTGTTTTTTTAAAAAAAAAAAAAAAATCCGTGTAATTACTCTCTGCAGGAAAGGCGCACAAACAGGATGGGCCCCGAGTTGAACCGGGATGAGCCATCCCCGTAAAGATTAGGAAAAGGAACCTCCCCGCCGGGTGCCCTCCTCCGGCCAGGGCCTCTCCCAGATGGCCAGGCAGAGTCACCAGCCCACCTCTCAGGGTGGGAGGGAGGGCGCGGGCGACCTCGCCGCTCGGGTTCCCTGGTTCCTCCTCCTTCTCCTCCTCCTCCCCGCCTTCCAGCCCGACCCGCAAAAAAAAATCAATGGAAAAAATATCCTTGTATATAAAAGGTGCAATCTTCCAGTTATATATTTGATAAGT
>NW_006293784.1:2031162-2031694 GCF_000327345.1 Myotis davidii | reverse complement strand
TGAGCAGGGGCTCCAGGCTCCCCCACCGGGAGCCAGGGCGGCCCCCCGGGGCCGGGGCAGCGGCGCCGGCATGTCGTCCGACACCATGAAGTTCAATGGCTACTTGAGGGTCCGCATCGGCGAGGCCGTGGGGCTGCAGCCCACCCGCTGGTCCCTGCGCCACTCGCTCTTCAAGAAGGGCTACCAGCTGCTGGATCCCTACCTGACCGTGAGCGTGGACCAGGTGCGCGTGGGCCAGACCAGCACCAAGCAGAAGACCAACAAGCCCACGTACAACGAGGAGTTCTGCGCCAATGTCACTGACGGCGGTCACCTGGAGCTGGCCGTCTTCCACGAGACGCCCCTGGGCTACGACCACTTCGTGGCCAACTGCACCCTGCAGTTCCACGAGCTGCTGCGCACCGCCGGCGCCTCCGACACCTTCGAGGGCTGGGTGAGTCGCTTGTGACCCCTCCGGGCTGTGTCCACTTGACCTCCTCAACCCCCTCCACCTGTCAAAACTCGCGGGGGTTCCGCTTTCCCCGTACCCCCC
>NW_006293784.1:2025942-2030911 GCF_000327345.1 Myotis davidii | reverse complement strand
CCCCCCCCCCCCAGCTCCGCGGAGGTGGGAATTCCCTCCAGACTTTGTTCCTTGCCCAGCTGGTGACGCGCCCGCGGTGGGTGTGTGAGGGCGCAGGTGTGTCTCCAGGAAGCGGGTCTGGATACGGTCCCCTTTGGGGATGGCAGCTTGGGCTAACGGGATGTCAGGGCAGGGGCGGTCACCCACCATCTGTCCAGACTGCTGGTGAGGCGCCCCAACTCCCCGCACGCGGTTAAGACGCAGGAAAGGAAAGGAAAGTGTGAGATGAAAAGGACTTGATTTGGCTAAAGTACTTTAAACGTTTCTTAGGAGAAAGCCATACATTCTCGCAAGTATTATTCATAGTGTTTATGGATACGTGTTGGCTCAGCCGCCCAGCCGTGCACACGTGTTTCAGCATGCCGATCTGTTCTGTCCCAGAGATGCACAACCCGCACTGGCGGGGATCGCTGGACCTGGGGCTGCGCTTCGGCAAAGTTTTATTGTTTAGCAGTTTCCCAAGGAGGTGAGGTTTACAGGTGTTTGCAAGTAAGGCCATTAGTTCAGTCTGGATCTGAAAGGTGTGAGTCCTGCAGTGTGCGTTTCTGCTGTTGGGGAGAGAGCAGCAGGAGCCCTTTGGAGTGTGTGGATCCCGCCACACCTGCTGGCATTTCTGCGTACTGACCCGCAGCTACCCGCAACTCCCACTTGCCTCTGTTTTTCACATAGTTCCCACGAGGCAGCACGTGTGCTGTAAATAAATTAAATTTTCTAGGGCACTCTCCACAGTGCTAACATGCTTTTGCTTCTTAAGCCTCGTGCTAACTTTGTGGTGCAGTTGTTATCCTTACCACTTTTGCTCGATGAGATGGTAATTATAATGAAGTGGTCGGTCTCATGGGGCAAAATGGAGCAAGCTGTGTGAAGACCCTCAGGAGGCTAATGGTTAAGTTATGGAGAACGTCAGTTCTGAACCCAGAAGGTGAAGCAGTATTGAAAATCTGAAATTCACAAGCGGTAGAATCAGATGAACAATAATGAAGACTTATTTAGATATTTATTTTACACTTTAAGGAACTGATCATTTTGTTGTAGATTCTCTAAAATTACGAAGGGCTTGTGGAGCTATCCCTTTCTTTTAAATAGAAGCAAAACAAAACACCCATAATGACTGTTTAACCCTATCATCAAATTATATTGAGTGAATTTTCCTTCAGCCAAACTTTATGGAATTAAAAAGTGCCCTGGAGAGGAATGGCTACACTACAGTCAGAGATTGACATTTTATCCTGAGAGTTTCTGCATAGGAAATAGAGTTAAGCCTAGGACTCCAGATGGAATTGTTGAGGCTGATGAGGAGTTAGGTTGGGTAGAGCTCTGCCTAGAGGAAGTAGGCTGTGAAGGATGGTGGTGCAGTCTGGCCAATGGTCAGTCAGAGGCATGTCTTCCCAGAGGGAGGTAGACTGGTCCCTCTTACTCTTGGTCTGCACGTTTCAATCACTTAGGGAGCTTTTAAAACTCCCTACTTTTAAATACTCTAGATAAGCGCCTCTGCCGGTAGGACCCCAGCATCAGTACTTTTACGCTTCCCGGGTAATTCGAATGTGCAGTTGAGGCTGAGAACCTAAATGTAGACCAAAAGAAGAGAATTAGAGGAAGCATAAGTGTAGGAATCTTAGATTACCTGACAAGGTGTACGTGTGCAGAACTGCTTATTGGCCCACCGGGTGAACAGAGATTCAAATGTCAATTAAATGTCCATGTCTACAATTAATTAGTTACAAATATAATTAATTATGCTTAGATGTTTAATATAACCCACTGGTGGTGTTTTGGAAAACATGAATGTTTGGTAGGGCAGGTCAGCATTTAAGTGACCTTGAAACCAGTGATTTGTCATGCATTTATATTCAATTAGGGGCAGAGATTTTTTTTTTTTTAAGTTCTGGGTATTTGAACCAACTTTGATGATAGCATAGATAGAACGGTTGGAGTGTTTCCTTTTTTTCATATTTTTTAAGAAAAATAATCTTAGGAAAGTGGCAATATTATGCATGCTTTTAAAAAAGATTATATAAAGTTCTAAAGGTGGTTTTGAAGTTTAGAACTGCAAAAATACTTATTTATCTTTACTATATTAAATTGAAATATGTAGTTTATTTGGACAGTTAAAAATGGAATAATCAAATTTACTCCACAATAAAGTTATGCTGCAATTGGAATTATAAATTGTTACTTTAAAAAAAACCTAGCAACTTAGTTTTTGCTAGAATATGTGAACAGATGAAAACAAAAGAAACCTTTATCGTTAGCGTAAACAAGAGTTGTGATGCTTTCTGACTTACTGTGTATTTTCTGAATATCAAGGAGATAATTTAAATTGATTTTAGTATCAGTTTTGTTGATATTACCTTCAAGCTTGATGAGATAATGTTTTATGTGGTATATTCTTAATAGCAAACACAGTGACTGACAGCCTTTTTAAAATCTAGATAAAACCTAAGGAGATGGGGATATAGCTAAAGAAGTTCTTAAGCAGAAATTCACAGTATTAAACACTTTAATTAGAAAGGTTCTCAAAAGACCTGTTTCCACCTGAAACTAGAAAAGAAGAGCAAATTGAACCCAAAGTAAACAGAAAGAAGGAAATTGTAAAGATAGCAGAAGTCAGTAAAGTAGAAAACGGAAACAATAGAGAAAATCAATGAAACAAAAAGCTGGTTCTTTGAAAAAAAATTAATACAATTGATTAACATCAAGCAGGATGATCAAGAGAAAAGAAAAAAGAGAAGACACAAATTATCAATATTAGGCATGAGAGGACATCACTATAGATCCTACAGATGTTAAAAAAGTATTTTGAACAATTATAGGCCAGTAAATGCCGCAATTTACAGGAAATGAACAAATTCCTTAAAAGGATATAAACTACCCAAACTCACTCAAATAACTTGAATGACTTTGTCTATTAAGATAATTAAATTTATAGTTGAAAACCTTCCACATGCAAATTTAAGGTCCTCATAGGCTTTACTGGTGAATTCTATCATACATCTAAGGAAGAAATGTTGCCAACGTGACACAATGTGTTTCAGAAAATAGAAGGAAACACATCCCAACTCATTCCATGAAACATTACCCTTATACCAAAACCTGATTTTATATATATATCTATATCTATAGACCAGTGTCCCTTGTGGACATAGATAAAAAATTCTTAAATCTTAGCAAGTCAAATTCAACAATATAGCAAATGGGTAGTACACCATGACCTAACCGGGATAGCAAGGCTGATTTACATATAAAAATCAATTCGTGCAATTCTTTATATTAACAGGATAAAAAAGGAGATTCGTATGATCTTCTGTATAGATCATATTTAAAATGATCTATTAACAATCAAATCAATTGGACTTTATCAAAATAAAGAAGGTTTGCTTTTCAAAAGCCACTTAGAAAATGAAAACACAAGTCATAGACTGGGAGAAAATATTTACAACATGTTAATCAGATAAGGAGTTGTAACACCAGTATATAGGAGAACTCATAACTCAATAAAAATGAGAAAAATACCCAATTGGACAAAGATTTGAATAGGACCATCATTCACAAATAGTATTAAAAGATACTCAAAATCGTTAGTTGTCAAGGAAATGCAAATTAAAACCAAAACCCATTGTAAAGGCTAAAATTAAAAAGACTGGCCATCGAAGTGTTGGTGAGGGAGTGGAGCAACTAGAACTTCCATATCCACTGTGAGAAATATAAGATGGTACAGTCATGTTGAAAAATGGCTTGGCAGTTTCTTAAAATGTTACGCATGCACCTACATATGACCCAGCTACTCTTAAGCATTTGCCAAGAGAAATTACAGCATTTATATAAAGACACGCACATGAATGTTTATAGCAGCTTTATCTGTAGTAGCCCCCAAACTGGGCACAACTCAAATGTTAGTGAACAGTTGAATGTTTAAACAAATCGTGTGTCCTAATACTGATTAGTAAAAAGTGATGAACTATTAATACCTGCAGCAATACTGACGAATCTCAAAGTAATTATACCGAGTGAAAGAAGCCAGACAAAAAGGAGTACGCACTGTATTTATGCGAAATTCCAGGAAGTGAAAACTAGTGTGTAGTGGCAGGAAGCACATTGATGGTTGTCTGGGAATGGGAGGATGGGGGTGAGGGTCAGCTGGGTTACAAAGGAGGCATAAGGAAACTTCTGAGGAAATGGAAGTATCCATTGTTTTGATTGTGGAGATCATTTCACAGTTATATACATACGTCCAAGCTCATCAAATACGTTCCCTTTTAAGAATGTGCATGTTTTTTTTTAAATATATTTTATTGAGTTTTTACAGAAAGGAAGGGAGAGAGATAGAGAGCTAGAAACATCGATGAGAGAGAAACATCGATCAGCTGCCTCCTGCACATCTCCTACTGGGGATGTGCCCACAACTCAGGTACATGCCCTTGACCGGAATCGAACCTGGGACCTTTCAGTCCGCAGGCCGACGCTCTATCCACTGAGCCAAACCGGTTTCGGCAAGAATGTGCATGTTATTGTATGACAATTACACCTCAGTAAAGCTGCGGAGGAAAACTATGAGGAACTGTTATCCCTCTTTCATGAAAAAGATGTTAAATAAGAAAGTGAATTAGATCTAAGCCAAGGTCGACTTAAAATCTGCATTGTCTTTTCAGTGCAGAAAATATTTATCAGAGTAGGAGCATAAAACAAAATAGAACAAAACAAATCCACTAAAGACAGTTTCTGATTTTTGGACACAGCGCTGTTTTCTAAATTATCCCTGTCAAATTTTTTTTTTCTGTTTATTCTGGAACTTGTTTATTTTGCATAATTTCTTTAACTTCTGAAAACCGAAGTTGTGTCTAAATTAAGACCTTATTTCTGTCTTTCATATATTTGGTCATGATGTGCTGGCTTTCCGAATGGGGACAGGCATCTAATACTTAATGCACAG
>NW_006293784.1:1993740-2025906 GCF_000327345.1 Myotis davidii | reverse complement strand
TAGGGGGGGGAGGAGGCAGGGAGGGAGGCAGGAGGAGCTGGAGGCTGCGTCATGGAAAGACCTTGGCATCCCCGCAGGAAGGAAGGACCTGCTTGGCGCGCTCCCAGGCCCTTTTCCTGGTTCAGCCCTCTTGAAGACATTCTGTTCCCTGCAGCTCTGGGGGGCTGCTCTCTCCCAGCTTCTCAGCCAGGTACCTGCCTGGTAGCCTTGTCAGGTGAAGCAGCCAGGTTACCACTAGGCAGCCTTGGACTGTCTTTCCCCTTGATTCCTGAATCCAGGTGGATATATTTATAGCATCAACATTCTTCTAGATTCACTAGCGTTTCACTCTCTTTTGTGCTTTGTAGTGGTTATTTATTCTCAGTTATTTAAAAAATATATATTTTATTGATTTTTTACAGAGAGGAAGGGAGAGGGATAGAGAGTTAGAAACATCAATCAGCTGCCTCCGGCACACCCCCTACTGGGGATGTGCCCGCAACCAAGGTACATGCCCTTGACTGGAATCAAACCTGGGACCCTTCAGTCTGCAGGCCGACGCTCTATCCACTGAGCCAAACCGGTCAGGGCCTCAGTTATTTTTTTCTGAGCCAACTGGTGAGGCACGTCTAACACTGATGGATTAAGTCAGTGTTAAGGGGAAAGATGCATTTTAGCCTCTCCGGGAGGTTTAATTCTATGTACATGAGTTGTAAGAACTTTGCTGCACTGGGGCTGCTGCTTATCATGCAGGTTGTGGCTCAGATGTTTCCTCCTCAGAGAGCATTTTCCTGACCATGTTATTATCTTGCCAGCCTTCATCGCACTCATCACTCTGAGATCTGTCTGCTTATTGTACCTTTGTCCTTCAGAGTGTAAACATCTTGAGACTAGGGACACCCGGCTGTCTTATCCACCATTCAAGGTTCTAGCTCCAGCACCTTGAACTGTGTCTGTTATATAGTAGGCATTAAATGTTTGTCAGAAAAAAGATTAAAATTTTTTTTGTCACCCTCACTTGAGGAGTGAGGATGGGCCAGGGATTGAACCTGCAACTGAGGTACCTGCCCTTGACCGGGAATCAAACCCATGATTCTTTGCTCAGCTGGCTGACACTCTAACCACTGAGCAAAACCGGCCAGGGCAAGAATGATTATTTTTAATGTAATTTTGGGGCAAGTAAAATGTAAGTATTTTGGGAACATCTTTCTTTAAACATTTTGTTTGTCTTCCTAAAGGAAAGAAATGAAAGTAATTGGGGAGTGTCCAATAATTGTGGCTATTGCAGTGTCCCTCTTTTACATCAGTTAATGATGTACCAATATGTGCTTGGAAGACTGGACCAGATTTCTCTGCCCTTGGAATATGGTAATGGATTGAAAACTCCGGGTACGGGAAACTCCTTGCTTTTGTTTCATTTTCAAAGACTATGACTTAAAAACCCATTAAGATGTTCTAACTTTGTTCACTAGTAACTTGAGAGCCTGACATGTTAAATTAGGAGCAGCAAGAAAAAAGCACTAAAAGGCTGTACTTCAACCTCGAAGAGCTAATGAGGTTGGTGGGCAGAGTGTGAATCATTTTATCTTATGCAACTCTTAGCACAGTTTTGATATTAGTAAGTGCTTAGAATGGCGACTAGTTGTGATAGTCAAAACGCAGTACACTTTAATGAGATGGGCAGCATTTACTTAGATTAAGAGAGGAGCCTTGGGTTTCTGTAGTCTCTTTTCTATTTTATAAAACAATTGACTAGATCAGGTTCTCTTTTTCTGTTGACTGCTGAGCTCCGTTTTATTAGAATATGATGAAAATGAGGCCCGAGTGGAAACTCAGTACTAGTCTCCTCTTTTTCACTGTCATCATGACTGTATCTAAAGTGATCTTTCTCAGTGGCCAAGCCGACAGTCATTACTTAACTGCTCAGTGGTTCCCCACGGCTTCAGATAAAGCACAGCTCATTAAATGGTATAGAATGTTCTCCATGATGTGGCCCTTGCCTTTCTCTCGAGCCTTATTCTAACCCACACTGAGCTCCAGGCACTGTGAGCATCTCTCAGGTCCTCCAGGCTCACATTGCTAATTCCCACCTTTGCTTCATGGTGGCATCACTTACCCAGAAAACTCCTGGACATGTCAAGCCTGGGTTTGGTCCTCCTCCTTGGTATTCCCTCAGCACCCTGAGATCCCCACGGCCCACCCTCCCCTCCATCCTGAAGGAATGGACGTATGAATGGATTGGGCTCTCATGGGAGTGTGTGATATTGGTCAGAGGGAGTTCAGTATGTCATAATATGGGCAGTGCACTGATTCGTCCCCTCAGCTTCTGGGGTAGCTTCTCTAACAGAGTCGTGCATGTGTTTGCACAAAATGCCAAGCCCTAGGTGAGCATTCATCCACCCCTGAGCATGACCTGTGTCCTGGGCCTGTGCTCTTCCCTGGGAGGCAAAGTGGACAAGATGGACATGATCCCTTCCTTTGTAGACCTCATAGTTCCAGGAGTGAGATAGAGTGGGGGGCGGGGACGATAACCAGGAGATTATAGGACAGAAGTAAGTACTAAGATACCGCTGAGCACCTGAGACATTTTCCTGGAGGGGAAATAGCTGATTTTTAGGCCCCAGCATAGATAGCCACAGGCCTGCTTTATTTAAATGCCTGTGGAAAATCATTCCTCAAGAGAAGAAAAGGAACTTCTGATGCAATAATGCTTTCCCAGAGAGACATCACAGGTGCCCTTTTGAAAGGTAAAGGTTCCTGACCCACGGAAATGTTTCCATCGTTGGAAAGTTTGGGAGGGGATTAAGTTGTCCTGCTTGCAAACAGATGGCCTGAGAGAACATGTTGAGTCCCAGAGGTAGAAAGCAGTAACACACTAGGTGAACCAACTCACACCCTACGCTTTGTACAGATCATAAAGGACTCACAGGTCCTGAAGCAGGAGAGTCACCTAGTTCAGAACAACCACAAAGCCAGATAGCTCTTAGGCCCCTGGACAGCCTGCAGATGTAGTCATTCGGCAGAGGTGTTTTTAATGTTGAATCCGGAGGCATTTAGCTCTTAGGAGGCGCTTCAGTTTGCCACAGACCACACCACTCCCTATTACAAACCCTTTTGATTCATTCCATGCTTGGAGGTTTTGAGTTTTTTTTGTTTGTTTTTTTAGACCTACTATAGCTCCAGCCTTAGTTTTCAGTGTGGGAACCAAAACTTCAGCTAAAGCACAACTGTTGCCTTAGCTCATGTGATTTGTGACAAACGGACACCCACACACACTCAACATCTACATACATAAGTAGATAGACTTACTTAGATGTATTTATATATCTTTATTCATTTATAAATACATTCGATTAGATGTATGTTTATTTAGATACTTATGTATCTACAATTGTAGAGCAAGCTGGTTTATTATTATCCTATATAATAAAAGGCTAATATGCAAATTGACTGAATGGTGGAATGACCAGTTGCTATGAATGCACACTGACCACCCAGGGGCAGACGCTCAATGCAGGAGCTGCCCCCTCATAGTCAGTGCGCTCCCACAGGGGAGTGCTGCTCAGTCAGAAGCTCTGAGCCAGCCTCTCCCGCCTCTGTGGCAGTGCTAAGGCTGTGCGACTGACAGCTTAGTCTTAAGCTGTCAGTCTGACATCCCCCAAGGGCTCCTGGACTGCGAGAGGGCACAGACCAGGCTGAGGGACACCCCCGCCCCGAGTGCATGAATTTCATGCACCAGGCATCTAGTTAAATATATGGGGAGTTAACTGCAAATTAGTATTAAGTATTAATTTAAAAAAAAATCTCTTTGTATTTCATTATATAATGTCCAGCAATATGTAAGTGCATTGTCATCATGGGAGTAAGGCAGTGATGGCGAACCTTTTGAGCTCAGTGTGTCAGCATTTTGAAAAACCCTAACTTAACTCTGGTGCTGTGTCACATACAGAAATTTTTTTGATATTTACAACTATAGTAAAACAAAGGCTTATATTTTTGATATTTATTTTATATATTTAAATGCCATTTAACAAAGAAATATCAACCAAAAAAATGAGTTCGCATGTCACCTCTGACATAGGTTCACCATCACTGGAGTAAGGAGAGCTGAGTTCAGGTTGTGGCTTTGCTGGAGCACTTTCCTTCCCCGGACCACGACCCACACCTTCCCCTTCCCCCTCTTCTTTCCTCTCAGGAGTGCATCTCCTAAACTCCAAGGGTCCCCACCAGATTGCAACCAGGGCAGCAATGGGCAGGGATAGCTCCTCCCAGGCTACCCCCTGACCCATATCTATCTCCAAGGTCCCCTTTCTCTGACTTTTCAGTGAGCCCATAGCAGCTCCCTCTAGGCTCTCTTCTGTTGCTCCTTCTAAGCCCTTCGTTGATTCACTGCCCCCAGCTTTAATAAATGTACTCAAAATTAAAAAAATAAAAAGCTGTGGCTTTGCCACCTATCGCCTTTGACTTTAGGAAAGCCTGGACCAGCAAGGTCTCAGTTCCCTGATTTATATCATGAGGGGGTTGCACTAGCATATATCTGAGGACCTCCCATCTCTAAAGCCTCGGCCTTCATGTGTTAGACAGTTGCATCATTTCTTCTCTTTTGCAGTAATTGGTTTGGTTTTTAAGTCGTCAAAATGAATTATGTCTTATCAAAGTTATTAACTCCCAAGAATTAAATTGGTCTAAATCTAAATTGCTCAGGCTTAGGGAAGACTTAGCTCAGGTCTAAATAATTTTAGTGTCGATAGTGATGTTGATGCTATTTCCTTGGCTTAAAATCCTACTTAAGGAATTACCGGGGGTCCTCATTTTAAGCCATGCAGCTATATTTCTTGATTTGCACTAATGCGCTCCTTGTTCTACGGGAATGGCTGTAAGTCACGTGAGAGAGACTGAGAATCCCACGGTTTGAGCTTTTGCTAGAAGCCATTCTCTCTAGTGCTGTAATTAATGCTTTGTAGACACGAAGTGTCCGTAGCCACCTTTTACATATCCACCCTAGGTATTGACAAATACTATAAATCACTTGTAGAACAGACATTTTAATTAAACAGAGGAATGAGCCCGAGGGTATTGGCTATCTAGTGTTTAAGTGCTATGCTGAAGAATTTCAGGAGATGGGAAATTGTTGTTGAGAATGGTGTTGCTATCCAGGGAGACTGATCAGAATTACTAAGTTCCTGTATTTCTGTGGCATCAGTAAGTTAGTAGTGATTGTCAAAGCACACAGGACTTTTTAGTAGGAAGACTCACTATCAGTGCTTTTGTAATGTACTGTCTTCTAGAAAGTTCCTTTGAGTTTACATAAGTTTTATCTTGTACACCTTTGACCTTATAGGGAGATGTTTGGTTTGTGCTTATGGTTAAAAAAAAAAAAAAGACAATTGCCAGAGGATAGAACCACCCATGGCCACCACAAGCCCCTTGTAATTACATTAATAAACTCAGCCTTATGGGGACAGTGTGAGCATGTTCTAGACAGAGCCTTGTTCTCCAAGTGCTTAAACCCAAACCACAAAGCTGCATGTTCCTTTGAAAGCCATGCTTGCCCCTTGTACTTGCATAGCACTCTTCCTACACCTCTCTCATAGCACTTAAATACGATGCCGTGCCTCCGTCCTCACACTGGATTTTGGTGTTCTTGTCTGTGATGTCGGGGGGTGGGGGCATCAGCCTGAGCTCTGTGGCCCCTTCCAGCACCCGTGGTACATGGTTCTAGTTATGGTTCCTTTGGTTAATGAAAATTCTGCTCCTTTGTGAAGTAGTTGCTGGAGACTGTTCTGCTGATGCTCAGATTTGTTCTCGGCACTGAAATTAGTATTTCTGGAAGAGTGCACAAAAGTCATAAATATAGTAGCATAATTCCCTAAACACAGTGCATTTGTTAATCTGGGAGCCATGGAGCTCTTCAGTGCTTTATTAGACATGATCATTGTTCCAGCATGGCACAGAAGAGTGCATAACAGGTTTCTCAGCAGAAGCAGTGCTTCCGAGAAGGGCTTTGAGCCCTGGTCACATTTAGTGCTGATGAAAGCGATGGACTCTGTATCTAGGAAAGTGCACTACATGCATACTGACAATATGTTGGGAACAGCGTCACCAGAGTGGTGGTCCCTGAGGCCTGACGTGAACACGGGGCCTTGGGTTAAGAAACACCAACTGAGAGAGAGGTGTCAAAAAGAAGGCTTCTGAATTTCTGATTCCCCAGGCATGGTTCTAACGTTTCCCCCTGTATTGGAGGACATTTTCACTGCAGTTAATCATGGAAGATAAACAGTAGAAAGGGGGAGCTATGAATTTTAGCGAAAAAGAGGTGCTTAAAAATGTATTCTCACTTCTGGCTCCTGGTGAAGTATACCAAATGATGACCCATTTGGGGACCTATTGAGTTTGTTATTTAGGTATGTTCAAAAGCCTCTATTTTTGTAGGCGTTTCTTTGAGGTTTGCAGATGAAAAGTTAAAAACACACATACACACAACCAAAAAACTAGGACAGTTTGAGTGACCTTGGCTTGGTAACTTTTATTAATATAAACTTTTCCACTGTAAAAAAGAGATAGGATTTATCTGTACTGGGCATTATGGCGCACACTGGGTTAGTCCACAGCAAAATGATGAAACCAGTGATGCTTGTCTGCTCCTCTTGCCCTGTGACCCCTGGTCCGCTATGGCCTGGGTCCCTTGACCCCACAAGATTTTCTGATTTTCTCTTGAGTTCCAGCTCACCTTGCCAATACCTTGGAAAACAACCTGATGATGGTAGAAACTGAGCTGAATGGAGGTCGCCCGCAGCACGGCCCCCTTGCTAGCCAGAGGTGATGCTAGAATCTAGCTCTCTGGACTTCGGCCCAAGCTGTTTTCTGGACGCTCCTCAGTGTGTGGCAGAGGCAGCATGAATGGCATTCATAGGTTTTTATTGAGTGCCTGCTGTGTGGCCGACTCCATTCTAGATGTAACAGGGCAAGAGAACAAGACACCCAGAGTCTACCCTAGCACGGAGAGGTACGTAATAAGCAAGCAAGCGAGCAGGGGGATTGCAAATATAACAAATGGCGTTTAGATGCTAAGTGGAGAATTAACACAGGGGGAAGGGATAGAGTGGACAGGGAGGGACTTGCAGAGAGGGTGACATTTCAGTTGAGACCCGATAGACAAGCAGCCACCATATGAAGATTAGAGAGAGGGCATCCCCTGCAGAGGGAACAGCTAAGGCAAAGGCCCGGAGGTTGGAGCAAGCTTGACATGTGGAGAAACAAACAGAAGCATTGGGAAATGGGTAGACTTGGTGTGTGTTGGCAAGTTCGTGGCATCACCCCAGCTTCGTGGCATCACCTCGGCTACCATGAGCGAGTCCCTTGGTCTCTGACTGTTTTCTCCTCTGGAAAATGGTGCTAATGTTAGTACCTCAGAGGATTGGTGTGAAGATTAGATTGACTACATTAAACATGCCCAGCACAAAATAGGCCCTCAAGAAATGGTAGTTTGGGTTACTTTTACTCTCCCAAGGAAATTCGTATTTTGACAAGGGCCTTTGGAAAATAATCATATCGGCCAAAGAAAGCCCTTCATAAGGTTGCATCATAGACAATGGGGGTGGCGACATGTAAGTCTCCTGGGGATGGGGTAGGGTCCAGTCTTGTTGGTGCCCCTCAGATGACGTAGAAGCATCTGTTTACATTCTGCCTCTTTCAGCACCATATTTTCTAAAGGGAGAATAGAGGAAAGGAAACAAAGACCAGGAAGTTTTTCCAAATTTTTGAATCATATATTTGTTTTCTACAGACTCCTAAGTATTAGTGGAAAGTTTCAATATTTAAAAGAATAGGGTAATTATAATAATTGATGGGGCCCGAAAGTGTTTCTTTTTTAAAAAACAAAAACAAAACTATAAATTATGGATGAGAATTAATACACATGGTGCCAAATCATCATAAAGGAAATAAAAACCTCAAAAATGATGAATAACTACATAGAGTTGATTCTTGCTTACTACTGAAAGCTCATTTACTTTATTGACTATAATTTTGTGAATTAACTCTGGATAATTTTGCCTATTTTGAACAATTTTGGATAATGCCTATTTTGGCATCTTGCTGATTTCCAGAATATTTCTGACCTCCCCTTCAATATCCATTTGTGTGTACTGCAAAAAGACACACTAGCATTTGCCTAAGCCACATAAACTAGGATGCAGAATCTGCAATTACAGAGTAATAGTACACAAATACAGGCTTTGAGGAATATTTATTGGACGACTACCATAATTATCAGTGCATCATAGTGTGATGGTTGGGTGTCAGCCAGATTGGGGCTTAACTATTAGGTCTGCCTCTCATTAGCAGAGGTCATTTAACTTCTGCCAGTCCCGGCTTTCTCATCATAACATAGTCCCTACCTCACAGGGTTACAGGGAATACAGCGAGGAATTATGTAAACTGTCTAGCACAGTGTATGACACATACCACTGCTTAAAAATGATCATCATTGTCACCACCACCATCACTCTACCCCAGTACTTAAATATGAAGTCATGGGCACAGCCTTTTCTGAAATGATCTCTGAAAACAGTAAGACGTTTATTCACATACAATTTTAGAGTTTTTAATTTTAGAGAATTTAAAGTTTAGTAGAGTTTTTTAATAATAGAAGCTTTCATGAGAGGTTTATGAGTTCAGCCTTCTTGTTTTTGCTTTTTATTTGAGATTCTGGGGTGTAAATCAGTAGGATGGTGACTGGTAGAAGAGGAGATGGTATGCTTACCCTAGAAGAATAGGAGTTTGGGGTGAATTCTACACATACGTTCATTCTGGTCTTGCAAGGAATATGTGGAAATGAAGTTGTTATCACTATAGCTATAGTGTTGGCCAAGTTAGTTTATGGAAAACGTTGAAATTGAGTATTGGTTTGTTCATATGATATTGGACAGAGATTCTGAGTTAGTGTGTATAACCAACGAGAAAGAAGTAAAGTTACACTATGCAGTTGCATAGGACTTCAAAAAGTCCTTCATCTTTTAGATGCAAAAGCTGAAGTGGGCACTTTTATTGATGCAGTTAAGGGAAATGATGGTAGATGGCCTCTTTCGATTGGCATTAAAAGATGTTTCCTCAATTTAAGTTTGAGCACCTAGTCATTGGATATGAATTATTATCATGCTTCCAAAAAGAAAAACTATAGTTTTAAAAGTGCCTCATTTGAACTTGTAGATTTGTGGATAAAACCAAGGGCACCAACAATTTTGACTTGGTTTGCAGGAAATATGAAGGTTTTCCCTCTATCTTGACTTATCTTAAAGCTAATTACTTCCAATTTTAACCGTTGACTGGGTACTTGTTTTGGGTTTTAAAGCTTTCACAGTGGTCAAGTTAGAGGCTTTCTGAAGTGCACATATTTAATTTTTCAGAAGAAAAGTTTCCTTTGCTCTATAGTAAGGCCCAACAGTGTCTGCAATGATGTTTAGCATGGCCTTGGTTTTGGTTGTTCACATGTCTTGGTTAGCTCTTGGGCTATGAGGAGGATATATCTTTGAATCTCCCTGCTGGGCCTCCTCACCTTCTTGTCATGCACATCCTGTACCTGGGTTGTGGTTGCATTGATCTGCCGGGGCACTGTTGTTGCAGAAGTCTGGGGGTGACTGAGAATGTGTCTGTGGGTGTCTGCCCTCCCTTCAGCCTGACCTGCTGCTTTCAGCCCAGGGTTACTGCTCTCTGTGTGAGTACTAGGGACCCTCCACCTCCCCCAGCCCCTGGCAAAGTGCTCTGCACATAGTAGGAATCAGGAAACATTTGAAGCATGAAGAAATTCCTCACTGTTCTCATATCTTGAGTCTGATCAGGATTCAAACACTGTCATCCACTTTTGCTAAAAGATTTTCTCTTTATAAAATTCGTATTTCAGTTATAGATAGTAATACTCTGTGTGTGTGTGTGTGTGTGTGTGTGTGAGAGAGAGAGAGAGAGAGAGAGAGATAAGAGTAGCTTAGAAAGAATGAATCTGCTAGAGTGATTTTTATTCTCTTGATTTAAATAAGTGTAAAATGTGTGTGAACGGACCAGTTGAATCCCAGGTTCCCCAAA
The DNA here is from genome assembly GCF_000327345.1 of Myotis davidii. Lineage (NCBI taxonomy): Eukaryota > Metazoa > Chordata > Mammalia > Chiroptera > Vespertilionidae > Myotis > Myotis davidii. The sequence goes on along the minus strand of NW_006293784.1, from coordinate 2,015,847 downwards.
CAAAATGTTAATTCTTATTTAGATGATAAAAGGTGCTTTTCAAAATAGGAAAATCTGAGAGACTTACCCTTCTGGCACACCAGAGGTCAGGAATATTAATGACAGTCTGCCCTTGGGAGGAACAGGATACCAGCAGCGAGGGGGTATAAACCCGATCATGGATTCACTGTGACCTTGAAGTGGTAGTTGCCATTTAAGCTTATTTTCCTTAAAATATCCTGTTCTGGCAAAAATAAGTGATTTCTATGTTGCCTCATTAGGACTCGAGTGTGCATTTTTCTCCCTGAACTGATTTTCTAATGGCTCATTGTTGACTCCTCCCGCTGTAATTTGGTCCTATTGAACTTGTATATGTGGGATTTTGTTTCAAAACAGGAAAAATAATGATTCTGAAAAATTGTTCCCGTCAAGATAGTAAATGTCTTTCCATTAATATTATTTCCATTTATATCTTGAAGTCAGATTCACCGGGTGATAATTCTGCTTCAAATGATACGTTAAAAAAGAAGAAGCCAACTGACAGAATTGGAAGAAAAAAATAGTGGTCTCACCGCTCTCCTCAACCACTCGTCCTCTAACACTGCCCTCCCCCCATCTTACTCTGCAGGCCCCAAACATCCTTCCTTGTTTTCTCCTCGGGCTGTTATTTGGAAGAGCTGAGGTTAGAGTGCGAGGCATAACCAGGGGAGCTGGTGTCCTTGCACTCACATTGTTCTCTGTGAGCAAGTGCACTAGTCTTCCGGGAGCACAGGCGCTGACCGGTGTGAGCTTCCTGCAGGCAGTCTTCCGATGAGGGGAACTACCTGTTTAGGCCCAGTCCTCCACCAGCTCTGTCTGGGTCCCCGCTGTGTCCTCCCTGGGTCACGCGTTCCCTTTCCAGTACCTTCATCCTCTCCCTTCCTCTGGCACCTTCCCTTCAGAAACAGACCCAGATCTCTCCAAACACTCGTGTCCCCAGCTCCACTGGACAAGCCCTTCCCTTTTGAAGTGAGGCTCAGTTTCTCCCCTTTCCTTCTCAGACACTCCCCCGAAGAGCTGTCTGCATCTGCACCCCTCCCTCCCCCCCGCCCCATCATTCTTCTCCCCAATGCAGGCCGGCTTCAGCCTCTGTCACTGTGTGAACACGGCTCCTGCAAAAACAGGAATAACCACGTATTCCTACCACTTACCTGTCTTGTTGGCTGCTACATTCTCTTTGAGACAGTTTGCTCCCCTGCTTTTCTGTTACTTTAGCACCTTCTTGGATTTTTTTTTTTTTGGTACCTCATCCCTTAACCTCCTTAAATATTGGTGTTTCCTGGGCTTTTGTCCTTATATTTTTGTCTCTCTCATTCCAGATGTCTTATCTGTTCTTCTGGTCTCAACTATATAGCACACATGCTAAGGACTTCCAAAGCTGTGTCTCCCACCTTTGTCCCTGAGCCCGATTCTTGCTTCTAGGACTGGGGCAGGCTCAGGGCAAAGGGCTTTCGTCTCCATCTCCTTCAATCCTTACAACAGCCTGTGTGGGATGAGCAGCTACCACAGTGCCTGCATTTCCTACCAGAGCAAATTGTGGCTTAGGGAGTTCCAACAACGTGCACAAGGTCTCACGCCTTATATACTTGCTGGACAGACCTACTTGGAACTCCTTCAGGCATCTCTAAGTCAATATTGTCTATAATTAAATACTATATCCTTACCCCAACCTGCTCCTCTGCCCATTTTCTCAGTCAGCACTGGTCTCACCTTCGTCCAAGGCATTATTGTGGAATTTTCTCTCTCCTTTCAGCTCTTTCCCCATTTTAGTTCATTGTTAGTCCTTCTGAATTGGCTTGCAAAATACTTCCTGAGTCAATTTCCCCCCCATCAGCACCACACTTGTTCAGGCCCTTATCATATAGATGGATTATTACAATAGCCTTGGAACTGATCTTCCTCCCTCACACCCACTCTCCACAGAGCTGCCTGGACAAACCGTCTAAAGCTCAACCCTCACCTACCTCTTGCTAGAAATCTTTCCAAGGCTTCCATAGCCTATAGAGGTCAGGCTCCTTGGGAAGATTGCGGTAGTATGGCCCTTGCCTACCTCCCCCATTTCATCTCCCACCTCTCCTTGTCTCTCAGTTCATCATCTAGGTACAAATGAGCAACTCAGGCTTTTTTTGCTTCTGTTTATGACTAATTGCCTTCACTCATAGTAGCTATTGGGGGAGGAGAGCAGATAATCCTTTGTACAAAGGACTTGTTATTAATATTGGAAAAGATAGGGGTGAAGGAAGTTGTATAGCACAGGTATGTCACTCTCCATGTAACTACAGATAGGCCTGAGCATGCACATACCCACACACACTTCCATGGGTCAGTTCACAGCAGCCCCTGAGTACCTGAAATGGCCAGAGACCGTGTTAGGTGCTCGGGGTGCAAAGCTCAAAGAGCTCACCCTACGGTTGGGGAGATGGCACAAACCCACATCATGGGGTAGTTGAGTTTAGAATAGAAATGTGTGCAGGATGGTAGGGGATTGTGAGCCTGGGGAATTCAGGGAGGACTTCCTGGAGGAGGTGATATTCAAATTAAGGCTTCAGGGAAAATCAATATTCACCAAGTTTAAAGTGGCACCAACTTCTTTCCCTGTTCCCGCTTGAGGATTTGTATATTTTTTCTATGGAATTTTACCTACGTGGGTCATTTTACACAGGGATCACAACACTTAAGCACCTTTCGAAAGCAAACTGTACCTGGTTCATACCATTGGCAGGAACTTGCTTTATGATGGTGGGGAGATTGTCTTGGTCTCTGTTTACACCCCGTGCAGGGACAGGTGCTGAATAAATGGTTGCCCTGGATGCCTTGAAGTGACAGGTGAGAAGAGTCCTTCTCTCTTCCCCAGAGGTGGTAAAAGTCAGTGTGATACTTGAGGCTTGTGTGGGGTGGCCCTGTGAGGTTTAAGCCTGGTGGCCTGCCTCTGTAGTGTAACTGGGCTATCTCATGGGAGGGGCAGAGTGTAGTTTAGATGCCCAACTCTGTTCTGAACACAAGTGCCAAACTCATTTGCAGGTGAAGGGAGTGGCCGTTTAAAGGCCAAACTGGTAATTACATTCAAGCAGAGGGATGGTGAAGGTGGAGCTAACTCATTTATTAGCATATAATATGATCAGCCTAACTCACATAAATGTAGAGTGCTGTGGTTTGTCCTTTTCCTAACTGCAAAAACAGCTTTGGAGAGAGGCTCTTGGTTATGAGTTTGTCCATGAGCTTAAAGATCTCAAAATGCCAGAATATGTCATATCTGTAGGCTTTAACCTTTAGTTAATTACAGACTTTTATCTCCGTAGATGTGACGTTAATGAGTATCTTGGTTTGGGCTCTGAGTGCTCTGTCCAGACCTCTGTTTCATAGGGCTTCATCACTGCCTATTATTGGTGTGAAGCCTCTGTTTTTTCAGAGGCCTATTTCCACCAGAAGATTCGCACCGTAAGTGTTTCCACAGGAACTGCCCTCTGCCAGTGTCATTGTTGTGGCTGTATGGCAGATCCCACAGGGCGGAGGTGTGTTAGCCCTCATTGAACATGCGACAGATCTTTCCATCTCTCACTGCAAACTTTCCAGTGTGTTCTGGTCCACCGTGGAGTCTTCAAACCAGTTTTACTGATTACCATATGAAAACTGGTAACTAGATATCTTAAATCGTCCGTTGAAGACTGGCATTGAGGAAGGTAATTTAGTGTTTAACATGAGACAATGCCATATAGAAGGCGTTGAGATAGAACTGTGTGTAGCATCACTGCTAAGACAGCCAGAGAAGCATACCTGTGAGTAAGGCAATTTTGTCTCTCTCACCTTCTCCATGGACCAAGAGATATTGTTCCAAATGAATTACTCGGTTCATTGATTCTTCTCACACAGATTTCTTGCTTTTACTTTTCCCCGAGTGGTGGCAGGATGGCCTGGCATAGTCACCTGTAAACTAGACTTCATGTCACTGCCAGGTTGTCATTATAGTGGAACAATTGCCAAAGTGATCTCGTTATCTGGGTTGATAAGTCAGAGGAATGGTTTGGAGGCTAGTGTCCTATCTCAAGAAAGGTTTACTATAACTTCAAATAAGAAATGAATGAACCTCAAATGATTATACCCCAAGTGAGAGGGCTTCCAAAAGAATGGTCCTGAAGAAAAACAGCTCGTTGAAAAAGAAGACACTGGATTGGATAGAGAAGACTTACGTATTCAGACCCATTGCTTCCTCTTATAAACCTATGAAAAGACTAGACTATAAGGAAAAGAACGTCTTACATTTTATTGGTGAGATAGTTATTTGTCTGGACTGGGATAGAACAAGGACTAGACAATCCAGGGCAGAATGACAGGTTCTTTAGACTTTTATCTTAAACATAGAGCTAGAGGCCCGATGCTCGAAATTCGTGCAAGGGGCTCGGCCCTTGCAGCCCTGGCTTTATCTAGAAGGTCATCCATAAGGACATCTGGAAGGTCATTTGGCTGTCCATCCAATTAGCATATTACGCTTTTATTATTATAGATGGGCCAACATAAGACCTTGCCTCTTTTTTGTAGTCAAGCAATATTTTGAGTAGTATTCATTTTGTAACAGCGTATGACACACACACTGTTAAAGTATAAAACTTGGTTTATGAGTGTGAAGACGTTTAAAAAGAGTTTTGTCCAGGCAGGCCAGCGTGGCTCAGTGGTTGAGCAGTGACCTATGAACCAGGTGGTCACGGTTCAGTTCCTGGTCAGGGCACATGCCCAGGTTGTGGGCTCGATCCCCAGTGGGGGGTGTGCAGGAGGCAGCTGATCAGTGAATCTCTCTCATCATTGATGTTTCTATCTCTCTCTCCCTCTCCCTTCCTTTCTGAAATCAATAAAAATATATTTTTTTTCAAAAGGGTTTTTTTCCATAACCATGTTAGGCTGAGATGAGTAGAATTATCTTTGGTACCAGGAGACTGATCTGGATTATTTTGAACAGGTATTTTCTAGGTTCCCATCTTCTGTGAGAAAGCACAGCCTAACTCCTTGGCTTTCTCCCACGTCCAGGGTCCTGACAGTCAGGTCTTCAATGTGAGTCTTCTATCCCCAGAACCCCATCACTTTTATGCTGCACTAGGCCTGCATTTTGTAATGGTGGCTTTTTTGGATAGTGACTTCCTACTTCTAGTAATCTTCGCTCATCGTCCTAGAATAATGTTACTATACCTTTGGAACTCCATGAAGCTTGTCTTTTGAGGCACCTGGCTTGCTTGCGGGCCTGGGGAGGAAGCGGTAAGGCCTTGGTTCAGGCTGTTGATGAACCGGGTGATCTCTGGAAGTTCCCCCACCTCTGAGAATTCTGATGTCATCCACACCTGTTGCCACAGTGGCAGCTTCATGAGCCTGGATGCGGAAGAGAAAGGGAAATAAACCTGAGAGACCCAGCTCCACCGAGCCTGTGGGAAGTGAGGCAGGAGTCGGGTAAGAGGGTGCCTGGCATTTCCCGGCCACATCAATACAGACGTGTCCTGTGATGCAAACAGAGGCAGGCGAATGGCCCGTTGTGTGTCAGGTGCTCCATGAAAATAAGCTGCAGTGTGATAGGTCCAACAGGCTGCAAGCTGGGATTCTAGTAATAGCATTAATCTTTTCTTTCTTGTTGATCTGTTAAATGATGCGCTTAATGTTTGTAAGTAACTTAACTTGTGAGAAAAAGAGTGGTAGAGAGTGTGGGAGGGCTGCTGGGTGACCAGACCTGTTCTTTCTCAGGCCTGCAGGGCCAGCTGTGGGGCAACCGGACAGCTGCAGGTGCAGCTGGGCAGCACTGGACCTGTAATCAACAGGTTTGCTAATGAATGAGATGGGTGGAGTGGTCACTTGCAGCTCTGCTCTGATGAAAGTACTGACCCTGCTGGTCTTTGCTTGGGCGACTCTTTGTGTGTGACTTCTGGAAGTTCCTTTCATGGCCTGCCTATCACCTTCTATTTTCACCAGATCCACATACTCATTCTCCCTCAGATCTCCTTTCTAGTATACCGTATTTCCTCACAAATCATTTTCCTCGTTCCACTAATTTTAGGGGAGCAGGTCCTAAAATAGTCACATATAGATGACCTCTCTTCTCAGCCTCTTCTAGTGAGCGCACTGATGGAGGGCGGTTTCTCTCCAGGGTCTCCTGTCACTTGTGGTCTCTTCAAGGCTGGCATGAGCAGGGTGTTTTCAGATCTTTTGTAAGAGTCTCCACTTAATACTTAACTATCCCCAGACTAAGTAGGTTTTATCTTCTTTATTTTTTAAAATTTTATTGACATTGAGAGAGAGAGAGAGAGAGAGAGAGAGAGAGAGAGAGAGAGAAAGAAACATCGATTTGTTGGTCCACTTATTTATGCATTCATCGGTTGATTATTGTATGTGCCCTAACCTGGGTTCGAACCCACAACCTTGTAGTGTTGGGATGATGCTCTAACCAACTGAGCTACCTGGCCAGGGCCAGACTAGGTTGGTTTTAGACCTCATGTAAAAAGAGAGGGCCAGCATTCAGTGTCTTACCTCCCATGGCCTCTAGTTAACAGTGACCAGTACGTGGGAGTATTATGACTCTCGTATTCTTTCCCCATCCATAGATTAAAACTTTCAATATTTGTACTTGGAGACCAGATTGACAGAGCCTCAAGCAATAACGTGATTGTGGTGGAAATGAAACGTGTACTGTGCATGTTGAAGGGAACAAATGATACTCCACCATGAGTTTCAACTGTTCCTTCTGTCGTAGGTTCTGCTGCAGTGTCCAGAGATGGCAGAGCAGTGCTCTGTGAAGGAGGGTCAATGCATAATAGTAGCAGGTTACTCAGTAAGGGCTACTTAGAGGTCAGGTTGAGTGCTTTACATGCAGTAACTCATTCAATCCTCAGAATACCATTGAGATAGTAGATAGATTCTCTTATTACCTCCTCTTTGTGAGGCGACTGAGGTCCAGAGAGGGTAAGATACTTGCCCCAGGTAATGGTGGAGCAGAGAGCCCCTAGGATGCATTATACCTGCTTTAGGAGATGAATAGGCAAAATGAAAAACTTGGAGATGAACTTCTGTGTATTTGCTCCTTAAAAATATATATATATTTTATTGATTTCAGAGAAGAAGGGAGAGAGAGATAGAAACATCAATGATGAGAGAGTATCACTGATCGGCTGCCTTCTGCATGCCCCCTACTGGGGATTGAGTCCACAACCCGGACATGTGCCCCGACCAGGAATCCAACTGTGACCTCCTGGTTCTGGGTTGATTCTTAACCACTGAGCCAAACCAGCCAGGCCATTAAAGGTATGGATCTCTTAATTCTGATAAAGTGGGAGAGAAATGACTAATTGTTGAAGAGTTTATAGAGAGCCCTGGTTTAGGAAAGACAACTTCCATGTGCTGTGTAAGCTTCTGCAGCAGAAGACAGACAGGTCCCTGAATAGCACAGTGCTTCCCTGGATGACGTGCCTGTACTGGCAGTATAAGGAGTGAAGTATCAAATTATCACACAGCACCAATTTGATTGGCCTGCCCTGGGATTTATCTCCCTTCAAACACAGTGCTTACTACCCTATATATTTCTGCTACCTTTAATTTTATGCTCTATTAATAGAACCCTGAATTACTAAGGTCATAATTGAATTTATCACTACATGGGCAGTGCGTAAAGTGTTGGGTACACTCTACAAAGTGTAACTTAAGGTAGTCAGTGGAATTTCCAGTGCCGAAGCCTGTAGTCTACAACAATGGCCTCCTCCCACTCACCCTTTTGAGATATTTAAATATGAACTATTACTTTACCAATAGGGTCACCACTTTATTGGAGCAATTATTATGTGTCTGGGGTTGTGTTAGACATGGGACACACAGACATAAAAAGATAGATTCTCTGCCCTCAAGGCCATTATCATGTAAGGGAAACAGATACATAAATACTTTTAGAGGCCACGGGTTATATTTTGTGTGTTTGGTATGGCCTTGATGCAGAACTCTGTAAAGGAACAAAACATTCGTGAGCAAAGCAAGCACGAGCGAACATTTCTCTCACTTTCTTTTCTGCCTTCTCTTATTTCTGCCAGTCCCTTTGAAGCTAGAGGGTGAGAGGTGAAGGCTGGTGGGGGAGAGGAACCAAAGATAGGTAGTATTTCTAAAACTCTGAAGGTATTTTAGTGAAAACTCAGGATGCACTGTCATGTGGCTGCTTATCAAGGCAGTTTGGTTTGTGCCAAGTTAAAGGAGGGCATACTGATTTAATTACTTTAAAAAATGCAATTACTTTTTACTTAATTGTTTTCTCAGTCATGGGGATGGGGTGCTGTGGTTAAAAGTGATTTTCTGGTGCTGTTAATATTTTTCTGATTCTCTTCAAAGCTGCATGGAAAGTAACAGCACAGGCCCATCCATGCTCCCCTCCCCCTCCAGTGGCCTCTATCGGCTGTCTCCAGGCCTTGGTGCCCATACCCAGTGGCTGTCAGCCAGAGTACCTCTGGTGGGCTTACCCATGGTGTTTCTGGGCCTAATGCAATCGAAGCATCTATAATTTACTCCAAAATTCTATTTTTGTGGAGGTTTGTGCTCTTAGTGTGGATTTAATCACCCCTAAGTGGTGGTCAGTGTTAACCAGAAGCCATGGGGAGGTGAAACACCTAACATAGGCCCTTCAGAGAGAGGTACTTCGTCCTTTTTCATCAGAATTTGTTCAGTAGTCCTTCCCTGTTTTATATACCAGAAGCCTAATATAAGTAGTAATGAACCTTGTTAGGAATTTATATGGGCAGATCTGAGGTGTTAGATATTAAAACTTTTTTACACCATGAGTGTTAACATCAGTCAGTCAATGAAGTGTCCTGGGGTGAGGAGGATGCAACCATTATTTACCAAAATAAAAAGAAAGAGAGGACCCCAATTTCTCAGGGAACTGGATTAAATGCACTGTAATGAGCTTGGCTGGGCATTGGGGTAGGAGAGGGAGTTACAGGCCTTGGGAGGGCAGAGTATCTTACTGGTTTCCCAAGGCTGATTCATCCAGGTTCCAAGAAAGCTGTAGAAACCCACAGGGGAATTCCCCGGCTCCTTTCCATTCCTCTTTCTGACATGATCTTAGATCAATTGATTTGCTGGCCAGCCTTCCAGTTTTGTTCGTATTGATCTTTTTTTATGTCCTGAATGGCAGACTGTCCAGTTGATGATCGGGGGAGGGTGTCACAGCCATAGCAGGGTGCCATAGAGAGGACCGATTGTCTCTATGTTTCGGGCAAGTCATCAAGGCTCACCCTGGTTATTTATTTATTTAAGAATGTTATTGATTTTTAGAGAGAAAGGGAGAGAGAGAGAGAAACATGGATGTGAGAGCAGAACATTGGTCAGCTCCCTCCTGCAGGCCCCCTACTGAGAATCAAGACAGCAACTTGGGCATGTGCCCTGACTGGGAATTGAACCTCAACTTTTTGGTGCATGGAATGACACCCAACCAACTGAGCCACACTGGCCAGGCCTCGCCCTGCTTTAGCATGCTCTGGAGCTGTGTGGCCAGAAAATGAATTTGAATGAATAGGAGGAAAGGGCTGGGTGGACAAAAGCATGAGGCCACCTAAACCATGTGTGGCATCTGGAGAGGTGGGAGGTGTAGGACAAGGTTTATTGGCGGATGGAGGGAAACCAAAGCTTTGCCTTTACTTCTAATGTGTGGGCTTTGACATGTAATTTATATGGCTGACCTATTTTTTCTCTCCTCTCCTGTCAGTCACCAAAAGCTACTTTCATTAGACTTTGGTTAATATCTTTCCTGTGAATCCCCCAGGCTCAGTTAGGGTTAACTCCCCACCCCCATTTTATGCTTCCATTGCAAATGGCGCCTCTGCCTTGCATGTAAGTATAGTTGACCCCTTAACAATGCGGGGGTTGGGGCACTGACCACGTTATGCAGTTGAAAATCTGCATATAACTTTTGACTCCCTCCAAATTTAACTACGAATAGCCCACTGTTGACTAGAAGCCTTACCAATAACATAAACAATTAATATATACTTTATATATTATATGTATTTTATACTATGTTCTTACAATAAAGTAAGCTAGAGAAAAGAAAAAGTTGTTAATAACATTGTAAGTTAAGACATTTATAGTATTCATTGAAAAAATCTGTCTGAGTGGACTTACGCAGTTCACACCCATGCTGTGAAGTGCATTTATAATTGGCTATTCATCCCCACTAGACTGTAAGCTTCATGGAGGCAAGGGCCACCGTCCATCAGCATTGTCAGCTCCCGGCACACACGTGGCACACAGTAAGTGACCAGGTTGTGTTGGTTGTCTGACTGACAGACGGACACAGAGGCAGCCTTCGGAAGTCTTGTTCAATGGAATCAGTCTAATAATCTGATAAAGTGATGATATCAGTTTACACCCTTAAAAGTCTGCACTTGGACTTCTACGTGGCAGTCTGTTTGCTTCACCCTGTGTGGGTTCCAGTCTTTGCCTGTTTCTTTTCATTTCCTTTTCAACTTCGACTGTCAGGGTGATTTCAGCTGAGGAAACATAGGAGGTTCCACAACCTGGAATGCAGGGGCACAGCTGGCACTTGACAGATCTTCTGAATCGAAATCTGGTACTTTCCGCTGTCTCATGCTGCCCTCCCCATGTTCACTGAGCACCTGCTATGTACCAGTCCTTAATATTTCTTTTCTTATCTGATCCCCCATCTGTCCTGTTGAGGTGGAGACAGTGGCCGTCCAAAGGCTACCTTGTCAGCCACTGGGCACCAGAAGACAGTCAGCATAAGCATTTGCCTGGCCTGTTTTGTAGACAAATGTTATATAAACAGGGAGAAGAGAACTGACAGTATCTAGATCTATGGCTTTTATAGAAAATAAGAATTACTTACTCTTAATGGTCAGTGTTGCTGCCTTGTCTGCTGGCTCCACATTCCTCTAGAGCAGTAGTTCCCAACCTTCCTAATGCTGCGATCCTTTAATACAGTTCCTCATGTTGTGGTGACCCCCAACCATAAAATTATTTTTGTGGCTACTTCATCACTGTAATTTTGCTACTGTTATCAATCGTCATGTAAATATCTGATATGCAGGATGTATTTGCATTGTTACAAATTGAACATAATTAAAGCATAGTGATCGATCACAAAAACAATATGTAATTATATATGTGTTTTCCAATGGTCTTAGGCAACCCTTGAGAAAGGGTTGTTCGACCCCCAAAGGGGTCGCGACCCACAGGTTGAGAACCGCTGCTCTAGAGTCTGAGAACAGCTCATTGCCTCTCAGGATCATTTTGAAACGGAGACTAGAAACTGCAGTGGAGTCTCTCTCCTCACCTCTTCACCAGAGGCCCATGCCTCGTGATGACATTAAAAGGATGTCCCCCGGCCCCCCCCCCCACTGCCCCTCATCTGTCTCCACCTGGGAGCCAGAGCACTTTGCACCTACACTTTCCCCGGCATCCTGGGGAGGGAGTGAAGGGAATATTATCAGTGCTTCTTCATGGGGCAGAGATGTCAACTGTGTCAACCCTTTAAAAAGCTTTTCTGTTAGCGCAGACCCTCATGTAATTCCCAAGTACTAGTAACCTCCCTGACTTTGATCTTACAGTGCTCAGAGACCAGTCCTTTAGTGTCCGGGGTAGTAGACATTTCTGTTGAGGGATGGTAGGTTAGTTTTCTACTCTCCTGTAAACGTTGGTCTGTCTCCGTCGCCTCAGCCAAGGAAAAGGGTAGGTTCTGGTGCTTCCTCGTCACACGATGCCTTTAAAGAAGCATCACTTTGCCCTAACCAGTTTGGCTCAGTGGATAGAGCATCAGCCTTCAGACTCAAGGGTCACAGGTTCGATTCTGGTCAAGGGCAGGGAGATGGTTGCGGACACATACCCAGTAGGGAGCGTGCAGGAAGCAGCTGATCGATGTTTCTCTCTCATCAATGTTTCTAACTCTCTCTCCTTCTCCCTTCCTCTCTGTAAAAAATCAATAAAGAAATATAAAAAAAAAGAAAAGAAGCATCACTTCGCTTTATATGTTAGGAACCCAGGGTCCAGGGGTCCACCACATGTGTTTTCAATCTTTCAATCAATTCCCACAGTTTAAGTAGTATTCATTTAAGATCTGCAGAGCTTTCATGAAATGACTAGTGACCCAGTGCACAGATTCGTGCACATTGAAAGGAAATTAGTTAGAAGGTGGCCAGCAGGGCGGGACTGGGTGAGACAGGCTGGACCCACCCTGGAGCCAACCTCCCGTGGTCCCTCTCTGACCTGCTGCACCTGGGGTAGCGCACTGTGGCTCGAAGGGCATCTGTGGAGTGAGTGGGGTCCCTCCAGCAGGTGGGATCCCTCGGCCTGGCCTTCAGGAATCGGGCTGAAACTGGCTCTCCAACATTCCGTGAGGAGTTCCAGAGTGTGAGAGAGCTCTCTGCAAAGTTGCTGTTGTACAGGGTGTGGAACACAAACGCAAGTGTGCAGTAAACCAGATTCGGGGCCAATAGTGCCCCGGCAACAACATAACCCACAGCTGAAGGTGGGATCATGCGGCCCCACGAGGAATCAGGCTCCCTCCTCTCTGGTTTGGGGATGTGTCACCTGAGAACTGCTGCTGCCAACTCACTGCAGCTTCTGCGTTGAGTGTCTGCCCCCCTGGTGGTCAGTGCACTTCATAGTTAGCGGTCAGACACTTAGCATATTAGCCTTTTATATATATAGATATTCTATTTGAAGGCTTTAATATAGCTGCTGATTCCCCCAAATAATTGATTGGGCTGTAGCACCAGGTGTTTTGAAGAGGGTTGCATCACTGTGACCACCTGCTGCCTTTGTGGGTGGGGTTAGGGAGGGCCATGGGGTTCTGGAAGAATGTGTTTATAAGTCTCCCTCCTCGCAGATGGCTTCTAACTAAGGTCCTGCAGAGATGCATTCTGCCACCCTTCCTGCATGAAAGGCCGGGGAGTGGGGTGTGGAAGCGGTGGTGGTGGTGGTGGTGGTGGTAGTGGTGTTGGGGGCCGAGTTGGAGGATGTGAGGGAAAGGCAGACTAACATTTGGTAGCTTTAGTCTTTCTTCTTGCCTTCTCAGCTTTTCTATATTCTGAATTTTAGCATTTGGACACACGTGGACTTTTAAGATTTGCTCTACATAAATGAAAGCACACTTGTATTGGAGGGGCATAACTGAGTGAGCCAGTGGTGTTTGGAGGTGCTGTGAGGGGTGGGGAAATTCTGGGGGAGACCCATTCGGTGTACGTGGTTTTCTAGTTAGTAGAATAGTGTCATCGTTCTTATCTCTGATACAGGTTTAGCTCTTTGGGGCCCCGAAAGAGAAATCAAGATTAGTAATGAAAAATGCTTTTAGCACGCTGTGGCTTGTGCTGGAGGAAAAAGTGACCCCAATTTGTGTATCCAACTTGAATTCTTAGTCATTGGAGATGGCTTCTCCTCTCTCTTTCTGTTTAGCTGTAAAACTACATAAATACTTGCTGTGAAGTTTGGCTGGCCATGCCCAGTGCCAGGAGACAGACTTGAACGTAAACAGCTTGGGCCAACCCTGGGAGCAGTCTGCTCTCCTTCACAGGGGCAGCTGCTGTCACAGTTTTCACTGTCACCACGTGGCCTCGCTGTTGGGGCACAGAGACTCAGAGCACCGCACTGGGGGTAGAAAGAGTGGGGAATCAGGACTCCCCAGTTCCAGGACCAGGTCAGCTGCTCACTCACTGTGTGAACTCAAGGAAATCATCGCATTGTATACACGGAGATGATCTTATCGACAGAGGAATCAGGCCATTACCTCTAAAGTTAATTTTTGGCTCTGAAGCCTGCGAAATCTACTCTTCATGTGTATGCTCTCTCATGAACCACTTTTGTAGGTCTGTTTGTTCAGTAATTTACCCTGACCTTAAAATCAGGGTTCTCCTCATTCTTCTGGTCCTTTTACCTCTTCACCCATGACCCATGGCTCTTAAAGAACGCAGCAAATTGATGTGGGATGATGGCCCTGATTAAGAAAATCTACCTGCAGTGAAGTATGCATGGTATGATCGACTTCTGAAATAATAACGATCATGATAGCAACATTAGTACAAGTCCACAGCTTCTATTATTTGAACTGTTGGGGCCAGATGGGTTTTTGAGTTCAGGATTTTTTCAATTTTAAATAAAGCCGTGTATCATCTATTTAGTGGTACCTCTACTAGGCACTGGGATGGTACCCTGTAATCAGAAACATTAATGCTTCCGTAGTGAAACATGAATAGTCATGCTAAGTGGGATAAAGGTTACAAATTGCCTGAAGTCAGTTTAGGTCAGATTTAGACAACAAATGTTATGAAAGTTTGGGGGAGATTTTGGAGCTTTTTGAATATTAGGGTTATGAGGGATAGTGGACCTGTAGAGCCAAAGGGAAAAAAAAATATGGAATATTATGCACCAAATTCTTAGTGATAGTTTTCTTGGGTAGAGAATGGAGTGGGATTATGGAATACTTTATTTTCCAAATTACATATTTTTTCTAGTAAACATTTATAATAATCAGGAAAAAAGATTTAAAATAGGCATAACATAGCTAGTAACACATTTAACAAATCTATAGCAGTGTTTATGCTAGGATATTGAGATTCAAATGACTTCTTGATTTTACAAACTTTGGTAATGTGATCATATTTCACATATACTTAAGATTTTTACTAGATAATATTATTAGAAAAAAAATAAAAAATAATATGTGATAGTAATTAAAAATTCAGTGATGGAAATAGTCCCATGGAGTCCCATGTGGGCAATCAGGAGCCACTTCTTACGTACGGCTTTGTAAAGCACATTACATGACTATTATATAGCAATGGTCACATGGAGGAAGTAAGTGATGATAGCCAAAATATAATGTATGGGAAAGCACTTTATGAAAACTCAAGACTTATAGAAATATGAGGTGTTATTAAAGTAACATTGTAATTCTTAGGGACCCCAGAATGAATGGAGTTGCTGGGAATGGGTTTTGTCAGGAAATTGGCTGGAAGGTTTTTTTTCAAGATAGAAAGAACTTGCATTGTTACGTATGCAATGAAACGGGATGATTGATAGGTGATTGTTTAATTTTATCAGTCAATCCATAAGGGCCTTTATTATTTTCATACTTTTCCATATTTCTGATAAAAATATATTCATTTATTATCTTTTCCCACTTAATTATATAATAGTTTGTATGTTCATGCATAATAGCTGCATAATATTTTGCTCACTGCTTTACATAATTTGCTGTCTTCCTATTACCATTGCTGATTTTACTTTGTTACATATAATACCTCTGTGTGCTTGTAGCTCTTCCTCCTCACCTCTCCCCAACCCCCCATATCGAGGGGTTGTTTTCTGAGGAAAGGTTTTTGGAATGCAGTTAGGACAAATTTTATCCCATAAGCATTCATTGAGCACCTAGTATGTATGAGGCTCTGAAGGTACAAAAATAAAGTTTTAGGACTTAGGCATGAACTCTGTTCATTGCCTGGGGCTCTCTCCCTATCACTGGTTAATTCTTCATTTAAATTCCACTTCACTAGGAGCCTTCTGTGAGTCCCCCAAAGTAGTTTAAACTTTCTGCACTTTTCTCTCTCCTTTAATCATAGTTGTAAATACAGTTATTCAGGGATTGTTTCATTTGTGTTTTTCTCATAAAGTCTCAGGACAGGTCTCATGTCCGATTTATTCTCTATACCCAGTATCTTATACTGGCATGTGCTAGATGCTCAAATATCTTTAATAAATAAATGCTTGAATAAATGAATTCAGTGAACATATGTTCAAATGTGTTCCCTGATGTGGGAAACTTAGAACATTAGAAGTGAACAATGATTGGATCGATAATTTCAGTGGTATGTGTTTTATAGAAGATAAACATTTTTCCCCTTTGCAAAGAACTTGGAGGAGAACTCAATGCCAACATCTTATTCAGTCTTATATGGTGACATTTGCCCATATTCTGCAATAGGAATGGGTTCATCTTAAATTCTTTTCTGCTAATGCTATTGTTTTTCTGTTATCTGTCATTGCATTGTACCTCACTAGCATTTACTTTTTGGATTTATTTTGACATCTTTCTTTTCTTGTTTTTTAAAAAATATTTGCTTCTTTGGATCTCATTTTACTGGTCTTATCTGATAGCTATACCTATTTTGGTCTGTATGCTCTTTTAAAAAGTGTTAGTTCCAATGGTGTCTTGTACAGATTCATGTGGAAGAGGCTTGCTAATAAAACGTTGGTAGGCACCTTTAACAGGGGTGGGGAATGTCCAGCCAGTAGTCCCCATAAGGTGTGTGAAATCATTTGGTCTGGCCTTGCCAAGGCATTAGGGGTGGGCTAATTAAATGTTTGACCAAATATAGCAGGCTGATTTTTAAGTAGATAATTTTGCAGGGCCCTCGAATGTTGTTATAGATATCCAGATGACCCTTAGAAGGAAAAAGGTCCCTCCCCGCCCCTGCTTTAGAAGCTCCCTTTTCTTATGTATGCTTTAAGGTATCCCTTAGGTCAAATGGAGGATTCTTATCAAATGTATAATCATCAAATAAGTATTTAAGTCCAATATTTATCTTCTTACCTTTTTATTAAAAACATACACTAGTTTTCAAGGAAGATTTTGTATTCTCTCATTCAGGATTGAAATCTCTTGAAAACTATCGCTTTGACTTAATTGTTTGTTTCATGGGTGGCTTCTGGAGCAGTGGTTCTTAACCTTCTGGCCCTTTAAATACAGTTCCTCATGTTGTGACCCAACCATAAAATTATTTTCGTTGCTATTTCATAACTGTAATGTTGCTACTGT
Organism: Myotis davidii; assembly: GCF_000327345.1. Lineage (NCBI taxonomy): Eukaryota > Metazoa > Chordata > Mammalia > Chiroptera > Vespertilionidae > Myotis > Myotis davidii. Next base: position 1,999,055 of record NW_006293784.1, on the reverse strand, counting down.
TATGAATTGTAATGTAAATATCTGATATGCAGGATGGTCTTAGGCGACCTCTGTGAAAGGGTCGTTCGACCACCAAAGGGGTTGCGACCCACAGGTTGAGAACCGCTGTCTTGGCGGGTTACTCCTCAGTGCTATGTCATGACTTTGTTGCCACTTCCACATTCTAGCTGACCTGCAACCTGGAAGATCTCCACCAAAACATCTGTATAATCCAGTCTGAATTTCTAAGTGTCACTTGCAAGAGAGGCGGTCTTGGGCCCAGGAGACTCAGAGGAAGTCTCCTTTAATCGCAGATCTCCTTGTACATGATAGAAACTGGCAGGTGACTCACCAGGGGTGGAAGCCTGGAGAACAGCTTGCTGAGGAGGGTAGTCTTTCCGGTAACACATCGCCACCCTTTTGAAGCATCCAGAGAACCTGAAGAGCAGGAACTGCCAGTCAGACTGACTGAAACGCTTGGCATTCTTTCATGGAAAGATGATAACTCATCCAGGGTGAAAGAGGAAGTGAGGGGGCGGGGCAAGGAACCGGAGGGTGACCTGACATTTCCATTGTTTTGTAGGCTGCAGGCTCTAGTGCAGAGATTGTTAGGGGAGGGGAGGAGCTGGAATCATGTACTTCTATTGTTGCTGTCCCAAGTGGATGTACTGTGCCATTTTGTAGAGGAGAGGAACTTGTGTTTATCTTATCCTTGTGTTGTTCCAGAATCCAGATTGCTTCCGATCCCAGCTAGCCCCCTCACTCAGAGCCCTGGACTTTGCTGATTATAATTCTAGTAGCATTTTGAGAACTGGGATTCTCCTGTGCCAAATTTCTGAGAAATTTGAGAGCTAAAGACTTATTAAAGGCTATTTCTTACTTTGCCACTGACATGTTTTAAAGGTCAGTTGATTTTTGTCGCAATTTATAAACTTACATAGTAAGTGTTAAATGATTTTACTGCAGTAGGAGTGTTATTTTGGTAATTTATTAAATGTTATCTTGGGAGATGTTTGGGGGGAAAGATTATTTCTTTAGTTCGTTGTTACTATGGGTAGAACCCACTTGGAAGTAGAATGAAGACGTCAGTGGACAACCAGCAGTAAGGAGGTTTTCTAGGGAATGATGGGGTCATCTGAAGACTGGTCAGCACCCCCAGTTCTATTGTATACCTGTACTTCTGCCATCCTTGGCCGGCAGCACTCCAGGCCCATGCTGAAGTCTGGACTGCCTTCTCCACCCCTGCAGCTGGGCCTCCAAGTCATGCAGGGGAGAGTCACAGCTGGGCAGGGTGGTCCTGCTCATGTCTCCCCCATTCTACCGATTACTCCAAGCAGTTACGGTTCTCCAGAAGGCCTCTCCCCTCTCCTCTCTCAGATGACCTTGTACTTGAGTTCATTAAAAACTCGAGACTTCCTAGAATGATCTCTACCAATTTCCTGTCCTGATGCCTGCAAACATATGTGTAGTCACAGCTACCCTTACCTGTTTGTCTCCAGGTTTCTTCCATCCCCTCTTGGTTCCTTCTAGGACTAATTAGTCATTGTGCCTCCCTCTTTGCATGTTTACTGTCTCTTTCCCCTGGGCTGTGAAATGTTTTCAGTGTTTCCCGTTTTTGCAGTCCTCATTTTTACTAATCATCTATGCATCAAATCCGGTGAATGTGCAATAGTCCTTATTCTTCTCATCCTCCTTATAAGCATTCAGTGCATCTTCTTCACTCTCTTCTCTGAGTCTTGGGCTTCTAGTTTTCCTACTGCTTCTCTTCCTCTACTCACCCCTTGCAGTTGGAATTCAGTTCTGGGAGTTTTGCTCCTCTCTTCTGACATACTCTGGCTTCATCTGCTCACTGGGTTTTCATAATGTGCCATGACGCCCCAGTTTTCTGCCTTGCACTGTAGCATGGGGTCCAGCATCTGCTGGTTATACCTGTATCTGAATGGCTCCTTAAATGTACAGGGGCCGAACGCACAACCTTCCCTACTAAGCCTTCCCTGGCTCCTATCTTCAGAGGATATATTTGCATATTGGTGAAGATTTGAGCTCTGGAATCAGGCAGACTCTGACACTTGCTGATGTTTGATCCTGAACAAGTCACTTAATTTCCAAGCCTCATTGTCTTCCTTTTTTAAAAAAGGGGATAAAGTAAGTTCTTATGAGATAGACCCTAATGTATCCATACAGTCCTTGGCTCAGAAAAAGAGTGCAGTAATATTAGCGGCTACTGGTGGTGTGGTCCCTTTTTGTTACTCTTATCCACTGAGTCATCCTGAATGCCGGTTTTCTTTAGCTCCTAATGGCAAATGACTATGGCTGATTTCTAATTACTGTTTATTTGCTAGTTCTGGAAATTTCTGAGTTTCCTCTTATCTTATTCTCACAACCACCACCTGCATGCAGGTCCTCATTGTTGCTCTCCAAGATAAAGCCACCGTCTCCTGCCTTCTTTTGTTCTTGTAAGTCTAGTATGGTACCAGCTGGTCTCTCTCTGTCTAATATGACCTCTCCCCTAGTTGAAGTCTCCTGGTGATTCCCATTACATACAAATCAATGATCAAGCTTCTTAACATAGTCTCTCCTGGCCCTTAGTGGAATTTTAGCTTCTTTCCTTACCTTGACTCCAATGTTATATGAACACTGTCTTGCTATGTTCCCTGTGCATGCCATGCTATTTAGACTGTGTGTCATCTTTATTATCTACACTTTTGGGAATGATTTCTTCCCTTTGCCTTACTAACTCCTCCTTGTTCTGAGGACTCAGCTCAGGTGTCACTTCCTCCAGGAAGCCTTCCTTGACTCTCCCAGGATGATTTATGTAGCCTTCCATAGAATGCTGTAATTCACCATGTTCATCATGCACTTACCATATTGGATCAGTATCTATTTGTGTGTCTTTCATTCCAACGTAAGTCCTGAAAGGCAGAAACTATGTCAGTCAACTTCATATTCTTTTGTGCTTAACTTGATGCTTGATATGTAGTAGGTGCTCATGAAATGTTTGTTAAATGAATGGCTGAATTTAAAAAAATGAGCAAACCTCCAGATGACCTTGGTTTCCTGTTTGTGTACACCTGGGGCAGGGCTGAGTACCAACAGTTCAACTGAAGCATACATCCTAATGTCCTTTCTTCTGAGTCACTAGTCGTAGGTGACAGCCCTGAAATGAAACTGTCAACTCAGGATTATCAGAATCTGAAAATTATTTCAGTAAAGAATAAAATAAAATATTTCACTTTATTGGCTTAATTCTTATGGGGTTCCTCCCCCACCTCCCAGGACACTTCAGTATTTTAAAACCTATGATAATGTTAACACTTTTTATTTGCATGATAACTTCCCTGATGGGAGATACTGCAGGTGTAAAGTTTTCTGAGTAGTGTTACACCACAGTGGAACTTCTTTCCACTGAAATGGAGAGAATGTGTATGCTCTGAGACAGAACTTCTTTAGAGATGTCACTAGACTGACCTATTTTAGAGGCTGTCTTTATCCCAATTTTCTATTTTAAAAAGATGATGACTGAACACTACGAAGCTTAAGACATTTTAGAACGGTGTTGCCACTAGCCACATGAGGCTACTTAAGTTTCAATTGAATTAAAATTAAATGAAATTAAAAATGCAGATCCTCAGTCACATTGGCCACATTTCAAGATCTCAGTAGTTGCCACATATAGCTAATGGCTACCATATTGGGCATCTCAGATATGGAACATTTCTGTCATTGCAGAATTTTCCATTAGAGAGTGCTTTATCTGAATGTGAGTCTTTTTTAAAAAAAAATATTTTATTGATTTTTTACAGAGAGGAAGGGAGAGGGATAGAGAGTTAGAAACATCGATGAGAGAGAAACATCGATCAGCTGCCTCCTGCACACTCCCTACTGGGGATGTGCCCGCAACCAAGGTACATGCCCTTGACTGGAATCAAACCTGGGACCCTTGAGTCCGCAGGCTGACGCTCCATCCACTGAGCCAAACCGGTTAGGGCTGAATGTGAGTCTTTTTTAGATGTATTTTTATTTTTTCATCTTTTAAAATTTTTATTGAACTTATTGGGGTAACTTTGGTTAATAATATTATATAATTTTAGATGTACAGCATTATAATATGACATCTGTATACTCTATTGTGTGCTCACCACTTGAATTCTAGTTTCCTCCAATTATCATATATTTGACCCCTTTTACCCTCTTTGTGCTCTCCCTACATCCTTCCCGTCTTGTTACCATCATTCTGGTGTCTGTATCTATGAGTTTGTTTTTTGTTTGTTCTGTTTGTTTATTTGTTACTTTTGTTTTATATCACATATATGAGTGAAATATGGTTCTTACCCTTTTGCGGCTGACTTGTTTCACTTAACGTAATACTCTCAAGGTTCATCCATATTGTTGCAAATGGCAATATTTTATCTTTTTTATGACTGAGTATTCCATTGTATATTTATGACTCATCTTCTTTTTAAAAAATTCTTTATTTTTTAAAGTATTACATATATTATTACATATGTCTCCTTTTCCCCCCATTGACCTCTCCACGGCCACCCCCAGCCCCCAGCACATGCTTTCACCCCCCTAGTGTCTTTGTCCATTGGTTATGCTTATATGCATGCATACAAGTCCTTTGGTTGATCTCTTAGCCCCCACACTCCCCTACCTTCCCTATGAAGTTTGCCAGTCTGTTCAGTGATTCCCTGTCTTTGGATCTATTTTTGTTCATCAGTTTATGTTATTCATTATATTCCAAAAATGAGTGAGATCATGTGATATTTATCTTTTTCTGACTGGCTTATTTCGCTTAGCCTGATGCTCTCCAGGTCCATCCATGCTGTTGCAAATGGTAAGAGTTCTTTCTTTTTTACAGCATCGTAGTATTCCATTGTGTAGATGTACCACAGTTTTTTAATCCACTCATCTGCTGATGGACACTTAGGCTGTTTCCAGATCTTAGCTATTGTAAATTGTTCTGTTCTGCACATAGGGGTGCATATGATCTGATTGGTATTTATGATTTCTTAGGATTATTGGGTCAAATGGGAGTTCCATTTTTAATTTTTTTGAGGAAATGCCATACTGTTTTCCACAGTGGCTACACCAGTCTGCGTTCCCACCAGCAGTGCAAAAGGGTTTCTTTTCTCCACATCCTCACCAGCACTTGTCGTTTGTCAATTTGTTGATGATAGCCATTCTGGCAGGTGTGAGATGGTATCTCATTGTTGTTTTGATTTGCATCTCTTGTATAATTAGTGAGTTTGAGCATGTTTTCATATGTCTTTCAGCCTTCTGTATGTCCTCTTTTGAAAAGTGTCTATCTAGGTCCGTTGCCAATTTTTTTCTTG
>NW_006293784.1:1991161-1992219 GCF_000327345.1 Myotis davidii | reverse complement strand
TCACTTCTGGCCTGATGCATTTCTGTTGAGAAATCATTTGATAATCTAATGGGAGATCCTTTGTAGGTAACTCTGCCTCTTTCATGCAGCCTTTAAGATTCTCTCTTTGTTGTTAATGTTTGCCATTGTAATTACAACGAGTCTTGATGTGGGTCTTTTTGGGTTCATCTTGTTTGGGACTCTCTGTGCTTGTGTGACTTTTTTCTTCCTCCAAACAGAGAGGAAGTTTCTGTCATTATTTCTTCAAATAGATTTTCTAGTCCTTGCTCCTCTTCTTGCCCTTCTAGCACCCCTATTATACATATGTTACTTTGTTTTATGCTGTCTCAAAGCTCCCTTAGTCTCTCCCCCTGCTTTCTATTTTTTTCCTCCAATTGCTAATCAGATTGGGTGTGTTTTTCTGCTCTATTTCCTAACTCACTAACTCAGTCCTCCGCTTCCTCTAGTCTACTGTTGATACCTTCCATTGTGTTTTTTATTGTACCTATATCACTCTTTATTTCCTCTTGATTCTTGCATAAGTTGACTTTCTCATCCATCCAGTTTATGAACTGTATGACCCTTACTCTGAATTCCTTTTCTGACATATTGCATGTCTCCATTTTATTTAGTTCCTTTTTTGGCAATTCCTCTTTTTCTTCCCATGGGTATTATTTCTTTGTCTCCCCATTTTTGCTATCTCTTTCTGGCCCTGGGCACTCTGCTTGGGGTTGAGAGATTGAAGACCCTATCAGGGCAATGGTCCAGAAATCATTACTCCAGAGGCTGGGTCTGCCTTGAGTCTTACGCCTTTATTGTCTCTGCTTTGAGTTGTATCCCCTTTTCCCAGGGATCTGGTCCCTCAGTTGTCTGCTGCAGATGCTCAGGGTGGTGGGGACATGTACACAGTTCCTCTGGCTTGCAACTCCCTGTGAGGACCCAGAGCCCTCTGGCATGCAGTTTGCTGTGCATCCCCAGTATCCTTGGAAGGGGGCACCCTAGGTCTCTCTGGCAGCGCACTTGCAGAGTGGTCCTTGTGGCCCCTGGCTGGGCACACTGGCCTGCTCTTGCTGGCCAGG
>NW_006293784.1:1987516-1991149 GCF_000327345.1 Myotis davidii | reverse complement strand
ACTCTTTCCTGTGGCCCAGAGTGAGGTGTGTGCTGGGTTACTCCGGGTAGCACCTGCAGGACTGTCCTAGGGGCCAGGGAGAAGGGTGTGCAGGTTGCTCTGGGTCACACAGTCTTTGCTTTCTTATAGGCCGGAGTGAGATGCATGCTGGGTTGCTCCAGTTCACCCCTCCTCAGTGTGAAGTGGGGGTGGGTTGCCCTGGGTTGCTCAGTCTGTGCTCTCCTGTTGCCCAGAGTGAGGTGTGTGTTGGGTTGCTCCAAATGGCCCTGGAAGAACTGTCCCTGGGGCTGGGGTGGAGTGGGTGCAGGTTGCTCTGGGTTGCACAGTTAGAGCTCCCCTGTGGCCCTGAGTGAGGTGTGCACTGGGTTTCTCTGGGTTGCCCCTCCTGGGCCGGGGTGGAGTGGGCACTGGTTACTCTGGGTCACACAGGTTGCTCTGGGTTTCACAGCCCACGCTCCTCTGTGGCCCGAGTGAAGCGTGCTCTGGTTTGCTCCAGGTTGCCTAGAGCACAGGGTAAAGCAGGCACTAGGTGGCTCCAGGTCAGGCTAGCAGCATGGTCCTAAGGTCCAGGGTGGGGGTGGAGCACAGAGTTCCCCCTGACTTGCACTCACTGCAGGGTCTTGGTAGCCAGATCCTAGGATGTTGGGTCCCAGTGAGCTGGTGAGGAGGCCTGGTGCGGGAGCTTACTCTGGTGGCATGCACTTCTTGCAGACCTGTGGGAGTCTGCTAGGAGGTACTGTGCCACTCACTGCCAGGGCACAGTGGTGGTCCTACTTGGTTTATAGCTGGAAAGCAGAGTTCTCTAGGCATCCTCTGCCCTTCTTACTGAAAATTGTCTCTTTAGCTGTGTCTAATTTGTTATTCAGGGTGGATGTTTTCTGATTTAGTTGCTTTTCTGGCCTGGCCCTAGGACAGGGGTGGGCAAACTTTTTGACTCGAGGGCCACAATGGGTTCTTAAACTGGACCGGAGGGCCGGAACAAAAGCATGGATGGAGTGTTTGTGTGAACTAATATAAATTCAAAGTAAACATCATTACATAAAAGGGTACGGTCTTTTTTTTTTTTTTTTTTTTTAGTTTTATTCATTTCAAACGGGCCAGATCCGGCCCGCGGGCCGTAGTTTGCCCACGGCTGCCCTAGGAGGAGCTACATGACATTGCTGCCTATTCGGCCACCATTTTCTATTCCCCATGACTCATCTTCTTTATCCAATTATCATCAAAGGGCACATAGGTTGTTTCCATGTCTTGGTTATTGTAAATAACGCAAGAGTCTTGGATAATATGAAAACCACCTTACTACACAGGGAACTTTACAGAATGAAGAAATAAGAATTCTTACTGAAAACACATATAATTGCTCTATCATTTTATATATGGTCAATACTGTGTTATATCACCTTACTATTTGGGGACAACATTCACACACCAACTAATGTTATATTGTTTGTCTGGCAGTGTTTTCTTATACAACTCAAAAGTGAACAGGAAGAATGTGGGTTAAGTAAATTATTATTTTTTTCTTTGCCTCACATTATAAGAAAAACTCAGAGGCTAAAATGTATCCTGGAACTAAATATTTACATTTCTTAAAGAAAGTGTGTGTGGATTTATTTTTATGTTTATTTTTTATGAAAGGGAAACAAGAACTTGTATTGTTGAAAAATACTTTTTAATTTAAAAGCAAAAGAAAGATTTTTCACTTTCTTTTATTTTTATTTAAAAATGTATTTTTATTTCAGAGAGAGGAATGGAAAGGGAGAAAGAGATAGAAACATCAATGATGAGAGAGAATCAGTTGATCCCCTATTGGGGATCAAGCCTACAACCCGGGCATGTATCCAGACCAGGAGTCGAACCGTGACCTCCTGGTTCATAGGTCAATGCTCAACCACTGAGCCACACCAGCTGGTCCTTCCACTTTCTTTTATCTCTCTCTTCAGTTGCCTAATCTCCTTGGCTCCAGTGGCCTGAGGAATTTAAGAACTAAGCACATGGGTTAGTTCAACTGGAACCATGCTTGGACACTCTACCAGCGGTTCTCAACCTGTGGGTCGCGACCCCTTTGGCGGTCAAACGACGCTTTCGCAGGGGTTGCCTAAGACCATCCTGCATATCAGATATTTACATTACAATTCATAACAGTAGCAAAATTACAGTTATGAAGTAGCAATGGAAATAATTTTTTGGTTGGGTCACAACATGAAGAACTGTATTTAAAGGGCCAGAAGGTTGAGAACCACTGTGTCTAGATATTTTTTAATATCACAGAACTCATAGAATATTTATTGTGGATCAGCATGTGTTTACACTCAATAACTTAGATACCAAAGCTATAGAGGGAAGGAAGGGATTGGAACAGCCATCCAGAAAGAATAAGAATGACAGACCTGTGCAGTCCATCTCACACATACACAGTTGGTTTACCCACAGTTGCCATGCATGGGGAAGTATGAGTCATTCTGGGATTAAAGACTCGGGGAGACCACAGGTGATTCCCACCTGGAAGGCTTCTGAAAACCAGTCAGAGTTTTGCAGCAGGTGAATTTTATTTTTATTTTTTTAAATGCTGTTTGGTTTCATATCATCAGCATTTCCCAGCCTGTTCAGAACAGTGTCTGGGGAAGTTCTTAGGTTTAACTTTTACTGAATGGAGGGATGTGAGCTTGCGGATGAAGGGAATTGAATTCCTACTTTTACCTCCTGTGCCTTTTTCCTCTTCGGGTTCCTCTTTATTAAGGAACAAAATAGAGGACCTATAAGTTGGAGTGTAGTGTGGAAAAGTTTGTAAAGGGGCCGTGGCTGTGGTGGAAGAGATCATTGGGAGGGAGTGAGGGACATTTTTAATACTTTTAACAATCTTTTAAAAAGAGAGTAAAGAACAAAGGGTATCTATTTTATAATTGCAGTGTTTGTTATAGTGTAGGCAAAATGGATTCCTGACGAACACTAAAGTTTATTTTACCAATGAAACTTCAGGTTACCAGTGCAACATTAAAATTTTAGAAAGGTAATTACTAGGTGTACTGGTTAATAATAGCAGATTTTGTAATCAAAGAAAACACAATAATTTCAAGAGAAATAGCAAAAGTGCTTTATTCAAAGTAATGTCCATTCCTAGCTACACATTTCCCCCATCTTTCAGGTAATTTGTGGATACTGTCCCAATAGAATTTTCTTGTTTTGAGGCAAACCCGATTTTCCACTTCTTCGTATGTTTTGAAGTGCTGCTCAGAAACTGCGTGTGCCATGGATCGGAACAAGTGGTAATCTGAAGGAGCAAGGTCTGGTGAATACAGTGGATGGGTTAATACTTCCCAGGCAAGATCTTTTAACGTGTCTTTAACTGGTTTTGAAGTGTGTGATGGTGCACCATCATGAAGCAAAATCACTTTGCTGTGTCTTCTGGAACATTCTGGTCATTTGACCATCAAAGCGTGGTTCAAATTGATTATTTGTTGTTGGTAGTGATCAGTATGAATGGTTTCACCTGGTTTTAGAAGCTCATACTACCCCTTCCTGATCCCACCAAAATGCAGAGCATTGTCTTCTTTCCAAAGCGATTTGGCCTTGCAGTCAATGTTGATGGTTGACCTGGATCAACCCATGATTTTGTGCATCTTGGATTGTCAA
>NW_006293784.1:1979859-1987258 GCF_000327345.1 Myotis davidii | reverse complement strand
TTAACACCTTCAGCAAATTTGACATATGAAGTTTTGAAGCTTGTTGTCAGTACAACAAAATAGCATACATATCAAATCGCATATATATCAACATATGTGTAACTCTATTGAAAAAAATGCGCATTATTAACCGGTACACCTAGTATTTGTGGAATTTGTTCATAGTTTTTCAAAAATTTTAACTGTCTTCTTTAATCTTAATGAAACTCATTTTATAGCCTTTCTGCCCTTGTTTTAGAAGAGGCACTACAGCCTGGTGTTATGAATTCGGACTTTGGACTAGAGATACTGGGGATGGAAATTCATGGTCATTGCTTGGACAAGTTATTTAAATTTCTGAACCTTAATTTTATGATCTGTAAAATGGGAATGATAATGCTTACCTCAGAGACAAGAGGAGAACATTTCCATGTATGGGTTAAAAAACTAAGTTATTGACTCATTTTCAGAAAGACCTTTAAAATTAATAAACATGCTATATTCCTTGATCACTTTTATGATTACATTTGGACATATATTTTAGTTTTATCACACATAGTGACTTAGTGTTATAAAACTATAAAGAGAAAGGGTTCTTGGTGAGATCTGTGAGACAGTCACAGAGTATGCTACTGTTAGGGAATTAATCAAACAAAGTTGAATAAGATCAAAAGAATCTGTCTTAATAGAAAATTCCTTGTTGGGACAAATCATTGTATTTAAAGAAAAACAATGGGGGCGAGGGAAATGGCGAAACTATGAAATTAAAATATTCATTAAAAGATCCTTGATTATTTGAATTTTTTGCTGCTCTGAGTAGTATCATTGTTCACTGATTTCAATCTAGCCTAAGAGAGATAACTAATACAACTTATCTTCTAGTGAGTTTTTGAGGACAGACCACTCAGTTTTGGCTGATCACGTACATTATTTCAGGTTTGTAAAAGTCAGGTTTCATGTGACTCTGACACAGAGGAGGTGGAATAATCAAGTGTTCCTTTCTGGAACACTGTGCAGTGATCATCACAGGAGGAAATGAAGTTCCCTTTTCTTTAGTGCCTGGGCTGCTTGGGCCAGCATTACTGAAGATTTGTGTTCTGTTGAAGTCACATGTGTTGACCCTTTTTGCATCTGATATTGTATTAATCTCCAGAAGTTTAAGTATAATCTCAACCTTTGAGATGGATATCATTTAGAAGGGGGTATGGATATGAGCAGAGGCGATGTCAATATCAGATGATGAATGCCACGACAGGGAGATAATAGAAAATAGTTTCTTAGGGCGTAAGAATGGCTCCTATAGTTCTGGTGTCATTGTGGATCTATTCTAGGAAGTGCAGGATGAAGAATTTAGCATGGAGGCCAAGGTGATACATTGATTTTAAAGAGCCCATCAGCCAATTGACTATGAGTCTGAAGCTCTGGGAAGATGAGTGGCTGGAGATATGCCTCTGGGAGTCATCCACATAGAGGTGGTGGTTAGAACCATGAGTAGTCTCATACCTCAGGTGAACATGGAATGAAGAAAGCAGTGGACAGAGGACAGAGTCCTAGGGTGTGGGAAAAATTCTGAATTTGTGTCTCTTTAAGGAGGAAAATAGGAGAAAGCTTTGACAATGAGTATAGTTTATGATACTACTTATATATAGTATACTTTTCAAAGTTATTCCACTGGTTGCTATCAGTTTAGTTTGGTGGTTCTAGGTGCTCTATTAAAAATCAATTTTAATATGTTACTTGGTGCAGAGAGGATAGGAGGGAATATATAACCTATGTGTTTCACAGTAGGAGAATGTGTTATTAACAAAGAAAAAATTAAAGTTCTAAAGCAAATTTAAGTGTTTTCTCAGGCTAAGGAAAGCAATAGGTTGATGCCAAATTATATGCACTTGTGTGCATTCCCACCTTAGGTTTCATTTTCAACTTATATATTTGTGTATTTGATTAAAAAAAAACCTTGCAGGCGTCTATGTCTTCTGAGATGGGAAGAAATCCAAACAAATCACAGGAGCATAGGTATTTTCTGGTCTCCTTTGTGCTGGGTGGTGTGAGGACACAAAGATGCGGAAGACTTGATTTTTGCCTCCAAAGAGCTTCAGATTCAGTTGGAGAAACAAGACATAAACAGAGGAAATGTTAGATAATTATGCAGCATTTGACTGGCAAGGCATTCCATGACTAATGGGCAAATGCATTGTTCGGGCAGCAATTCCACAGGAGTGCAGAGGAAAGGTCATTTCAGGCTGTGGCGGGAAGGGAAGGAAGCAGTGTCTTAAAAAATGGAGAGAAAGAAGGAAAGGGACTGAAACTTGGGAGTTACTGAAATCTTGTTCTTCAACTTCTGCCTGACTCTTGCCTCAATTTCCCAATCTGTAAAAGGGAATGATCATGTGTTGCCGCTCAGACTGTCAGGCCAGACAGCGATTGCAACGCTCCTTGCAAATAAGACCTGGTCCTTCCTTACTATGTAGGAGGTGCAAATTACACCCTTTGGAAGGTATGTGAGGTTGTAAACTAGGGTGTCAATTTCTGTTGTTTTAAATTTACCAAGTAAGGTGAAAAGAATTAGCATTTTGCCAAAAATTTGCCCTCCCCTCATTCCCAGTAAAGAATGTCTCATAAAACTCTGAAGGCATTTTAATCAAACTACTAGACAAATTACTACTTTGGAAAGAAAGTTGTTTCCATGGCCCTACATTATCTTTTATTTCTTTATTTCTTTTGAACCAAGATAATGATTAATAAGGAAGCAAAACAGGAGAGGGGCCAGCTCCCAAGTTAGGAGCAAAATTTTTCGTCATTCACCTGTTCACCTGGTATCCTTAAGGAAGTTCCATTTCCCAGAGGTTGCAGGCTGGTGGGTGGCCACTTTGGGTGAACCCAGCCTGGCCCCTGGCATTTTGGAGACTGTAGCCTCAGAGTTCATGGGTTTCCTGAATATTAAGGACATGGCAGTCATGTCAACCTTATTGTTCATTGGTTTGGGATTATGAATGGCATGCAGTAGGCAAGGAAGCTCTACCCTGATTGTAAATAATGTGGATTCTTCTGATACAACCAGCCATCTTTCAACATCTCTACATTCCATGTTTATGTGTATGTTTATACTTGTCTCAATTGCCAAAGCCTTGGAGGCATTCAGGGCTCCTGGGGCTCTTAGTGTAATTATGATGAAAATTGGACCCTACAACATTAGCCTTAAATCCACTGAGAGTGCCTGTCTAGGGAGGTGTCTCCTCCTGCTGCGGTCTTTCCTTCTCCATGGTAACAGCAGCAAGATGCACTAACCGTGAAATTTCTGAAGCAGATATTTTGAGTAGGGAACTCTATTTTCCTGACCACACCCACTTCCTGACACATCCTATTGCTCCCCCACTTTACTGCTCCTGGAATTAGTGACTCCAGGGTCATAAGCAGGACTTTTCCTTCTTTGGCAGAGTGGGGACCTAGAGCTAAGAGAAGGCAGAAGGTGTGACAGAAAGATGTGACAAAGAACAACAGGAGAAGAGGAGAGACAGGAAGATGAAGAAAGCATGCATTGCAAGCACAGAGACAGGGTAGAGTCGGCTAGTAATTCTCAAAGTCATGTCTAACTGTGACTCAATGTCCTCAGAGGACACACACCCAGGACCACCAATATGCAAGTGTGTGTGTGTGTGTATCAGTCAGTATGTCAGAGGTCAGCCGTGATGTAATCGCCACCTAGGTCATGGTGGGTGAGGCCACTGGGTGAGGTCACGTGCAAGAGGCCCAACACGTCTAAGCTGCCCTTAGTGCTGCTCTCCTCCCATGATTCCCTATTTTCAGCACCCAGTTTGATACCTGACACAGAGTAGATGCTCAATAAATGTTTACTGAATGGCTAACTGGACAAATGGGTGCTGGCTGTGTCCCCTATGGAAGTTCTGTCACCCGAATCATTCTAGAAGAAATGAGACAGCTCAGCAGATTTGTGTTCTGCTGTAGACTTTCTGCGCCAGCAGGCTCTTACTGGGGCCCGTGGTGGAGCCTCCAGGTGTCGTGAAATGGGATCCTAACTTAGGACTTTCTAGGGAGAGAGTCAGAGGAGTCTATGACCCAAAGAGGCTGAGCAGCAGTGCTTATACTCACCTCTTCCTCCTTGGGCACGGCCCTCTAATTCCAACATCTGCTATAGGCTTCTGACATGCTCACCCTTCACTCCTCCCCGGCTATTACCCCTCATTATGAAAAAAGGAGATGTCAGGGTTCCAAGGTGATCTTGGCTTTGAGCCTTGTGTGTCCTGATGGGGAGAAGGTCAGCACTCTGCTCCCCTCCTGCTTCTGACCCCTCTACCTAATGCCCAAGAGGAGAAGACTCCTCCAGGCTGATTAGCAAGGAGAGTCCTTACAGACAGAGCCAGCAGGCACTGTGGAGTCACTGCTCAGCAGGCACATGGATGTTTATGAAATAACAAAGGATGACCAATTAGGCCAGAGGCCAGAGAACTTAATGCTGAAGTGCCCTTTGGCAAACCATGTTACTCTCCTGTAGGTTCTCTGCCATCTGTAAAACTAGGGCTAATTATCTCCTGGCTGTAGAGTGAACATGGGCTGATGGCTGGAGTGTGCTGTGCAGGTGTGAATGTTTTTGCACTTAAATTTTTTTTAATAGAAATATATTTGATGATTAATGGTAATTTCTCCTAAAATAAACTCATTAAAAATTTTGTAGCCTTTGGAAATGATATAGTCGATGTAGACATCCGAAACACAGTTGATAATAATTGGTGCTTAGGCGGAATTATTTGAAGGATATTCAACAGTGCAGGCATCCATGCATTTATTCATTATTCATTTCTTCAGAAAATGTGTAGATGTCTCTATGTGCTAGACCCTGGGAAACATACTTCAGCCCATGCTTCCTTTTGACACCCAAACTATATACCTGGCCACATGGTTTCCAGTTTTGTGGATGTGTTTTTACTCCGAAGAACACTACAGGAATTCGCTCTGTGAAATACACCACTGACTGGTCATTGGGGAATTTCTGAGCAGGTTTGTAACCACTTTGAATGCACCCTGTTTGAATACACTAAAACAGTGGTTCTCAAACTGTAGCCTGGAGCAGAATCACCTGGGGGTTCTGTTAACACAGACATTGAGCCCTGCCCCAGAGTTTCTGGTTGGCTAGTTAAGAGGGAGGCTTGATATTTTCATTTCTAAGAAAGTCCCATGCCATACTGATGCTGTTGGCCTGGGGACCACACTTTGAGAACAAATGTATTAGAGACACTTTTTAGATCTAAGGGCCTTGGAAGCTCTACTCCTCCTGAGAAATCGGTGTAGTTTTATTATGATTAAAGTAAGTCATGTTAGTGCAGTGGTTCTCAAGCTTCCTAATGCAGCAACTCTTTAATACAGTTCCTCATGTTGTGGTGACCCCCAACCATAAAATTATTTTCGTGGCTACTTCGTCACTGTAATGTTGCTACTGTTATGAATCATAATGTAAATATCTGATATGCAGGATGTATTTTCATTGATACAAATTGAACATAATTAAAGTACAGTGATTAATCACAAAAACAGTATGTAATTATATATGTGTTTTCTGATGGTCTTAGGCGACCCCTGTGAAAGGGTCATTTGACCCCCAAAGGGGTCGAGACCCACAGGTTGAGAACGCTGTGTTAGTGATCCTGGTTCTCTGTGTGTTTTGCTTCAGAAATTCAGATTCAGATTTGCAGCTTAACTTGAATAAAAGTTAAATTGTTGACATTTAAACTTGGCCCCAGCCTTGATTTTCATTTTCCCCATTCTATTTTTACCTGTTTATATTTTGCAAATGTATTATATAAGTCCCATAAACTGACTTTTGTGGGATATTGTTTATATTAATAACTGTGGTTGCTTTCAAATTTGGCTTTCAAATCAACTCTAAAGTATTATGTTTTGGCTGTTTAATGTATTAGCTATGGGAATTGTTTCTCCAGAATTGTTGGATTAGGAATAGCACCTAACCAAAATTGATTAGAAAGAAAAAATTGGGTAAGTAGGTGAGAGAGTTCTAATAAATAAACTTCTAGTAAAAAACATACCACTCTTTTTTTAAAGGTGGTGCATAGCTAATATGATCTGCAAGCAGATACTTATGTTTTCTTTTATTTTTATACTAGAGGCCCGGTGCGCGAGATTTATGAACTTGGGGGGATGGGAGGACCCTCAGCCCGGCCTGCACCCTCTCGCAGTCCAGGAGTACTCAGGGGATGTCCAACTGATGGCTTAGGCCTGCTCCTAGGGGAGTGGGCCTAAACCATCAGTCAGACATCCTTAGTGCTGCCACAGAGCCGGAGAGGCTCCTGCCACCACTGCACTCCCCAGCTGTGAGCCCAGCTTCTGGCTGAGTGGCACTCCCCCTACGGGAGCACACTGGGTTCTGCCCCCTGTTGGTCAGTGAACATCATAGTGACAGGTCGTTCTGTCAATTTGCATATTAGCCTTTTATTATATAGGATTTATTGGGAACACTACTCTAGCCATGTGCTACATAGGGATGGTTTGGTCAACAGGAACTGCATATATATAATGGTAGTCCCATAGGTTTATAATGGAACTTAAACATTTCCATTGTCTAGTGATGTCATAACCACCTTAAAGCTGTAGCACAATGCATGACTCATGTGTTTGTGGTCATGCTGGTGTAAACAAACCTATTGCACTGCCAGTCCTATAAAAGTATAGCATGTACAATTATGTACAGTACATAATACTTGATCATGATAATAAACAGTGTTACTGGTTTATGTATTCACTGTACTTTTTATCATTATTTTAGTGTGTAGTCTTGCTGTAAAACAGTATGTTGTATTACACTGGCAGGGTTCTCATACACCCGTGTTTATCTAATCTCTTGATTACATCATTTTCTACTGCTCTTGACTTAATCTCACATTGTTTTGTACAGTCATGTGCTGTGCAGGCTTGTAGGCTAGGAGCAATAGACTGACTATACAATATATCCTAGGTGTGCAGTAGGCTATACCATCCAGGTTTGTGTCAGTACACTCTATGATGTTCTCACAGCTGCGAAATCATCTAACGATGCATTTCTCAGAACATAGTGCCCCTTGTTAAGCAGTGCATGACTGTATAAAAAAGCAAGCTGTACAGTTTCTTAGGTTGTTTGACAAACAGAGAAGGAATGGAGTGGTGACAATAGTGAAGGAAGAACTAATTATAGTGGTAGCCCACTTTAGTGGACATCAGAGTCAGTTTACCCAGGGATTTGTTAGGTTGGATGCTGATGGGCTTGGGCCTGCTTTTGTACGGAGTGTATCCGGAGATCCCTGATGGGATGGGAGAGGGGGTGCTGGGAGAATTCTTGAAGCTCTTCTTCCCTTAGCACTGGGGAGGAAAATGAAACGTCGGGCTGTCCTGAAAACATGTTCAAAGCCTCTCC
>NW_006293784.1:1977626-1979697 GCF_000327345.1 Myotis davidii | reverse complement strand
CCCATAGGTTTATAATGGAGCTTAAACATTTCCATTGTCTAGTGATGTCATAACCACCTTAAAGCTGTAGCACAATGCATGACTCATGTGTTTGTGGTCATGCTGGTGTAAACAAACCTATTGCACTGCCAGTCCTATAAAAGTATAGCATGTACAATTATGTACAGTACATAATACTTGATCATGATAATAAACAGTGTTACTGGTTTATGTATTCACTGTACTTTTTATCATTATTTTAGTGTGTAGTCTTGCTGTAAAACAGTATGTTGTATTACACTGGCAGGGTCCTCATACACCCGTGTTTATCTAATCTCTTGATTACATCATTTTCTACTGCTCTTGACTTAATCTCACATTGTTTTGTACAGTCATGTGCTGTGCAGGCTTGTAGGCTAGGAGCAATAGACTGACTATACAATATATCCTAGGTGTGCAGTAGGCTATACCATCCAGGTTTGTGTCAGTACACTCTATGATGTTCTCACAGCTGCGAAATCATCTAACGATGCATTTCTCAGAACATAGTGCCCCTTGTTAAGCAGTGCATGACTGTATAAAAAAGCAAGCTGTACAGTTTCTTAGGTTGTTTGACAAACAGAGAAGGAATGGAGTGGTGACAATAGTGAAGGAAGAACTAATTATAGTGGTAGCCCACTTTAGTGGACATCAGAGTCAGTTTACCCAGGGATTTGTTAGGTTGGATGCTGATGGGCTTGGGCCTGCTTTTGTACGGAGTGTATCCGGAGATCCCTGATGGGATGGGAGAGGGGGTGCTGGGAGAATTCTTGAAGCTCTTCTTCCCTTAGCACTGGGGAGGAAAATGAAACGTCGGGCTGTCCTGAAAACCTGCTCCAAGTCTATCCATTTTTAGGATGGGGCGTTCCTGTTCAGATTTTCTGCAACTCTGTGAAATCAGATAGTGTAATAGGCATGATGTCATTCGCATTACACAGCCTTAGCTCCAAAAAACACACATTATGGTGGACGGTATTTGGAAGTGGTTTGTAGCTGATTTCTCTGCCCCTCTCTTTCCTTTCCCTTCTCTCCCTCTGTCCTTTCTCTCACCCCTCTCTTTGCCTGTCTCTTTCTCCTCTTCCACTTTTAGCTTAAGGAAAGACACTTCAACAGCTTGTCTGAAAGCAATTTGAAAAAAGGGAAATGTGAATACTTAAAAAAATTTTTTTTTGGAGTTCTCGCCATGGGCCTTCTCCAGGAGTGTGGAGTAACACTAAATGCTGCAGTAGGAACTTTGGCTCAGCTTGGGATGTGCTAACTTCGCACCAGATGGGGAAACTTGGGAAATGGATAACTTAACATTAATATGCTAATGTTACATACATAATCTAAAAGGTCAAGTATTTTTTTGCACTGATGCCTCTGGCTCCCTCCCCACTCCCACATCCATTTAGTGAACGAATCAAATTTATCCCCGTCATATTGTTACTAATTCAGATTTTAATTTCTCGATTACCTGGATTTAGGGCTCAGTGGAGGCACTTTTTATTTAAAAGTCATTTTTCTTAAAGAAATGTTTAATTTTAGGAGAGTTTCAGATTTACTGAAAATTTGTGAAGATAGTATAGAGAGTTCCCATACACCCCACACCTAGTGTCCTCTATTATTAATAATGTACATTCGGAAGGTACATTTGCCACAACTAAGGAACCAATGACGATGCATTATTACTAACTCGGTGCCATCATTTTTCATACTCCTTTAGTGTTTACCTAATGTCTTTTTCTGTCTCAGCATCCCACCAGGACCCTACATTATATTTAGTTGTCATGTCTCCTTAGGCTCCTTGAGGTTGTGACAGTTTCTCAGACTCTCCTTGTTTTGGGTGAGCTTAAACACGTGGGGAGTACTTGTCAGGTATTGTGTGGAATTTCCTTTAATTTGGGATTGCCTGGTGTTTCTATTGTGGTTAGACATGGGTTATGGAGTTTTGGTAAAGTGCCACATTTCATCACATCCCATTAATGACATCCTTACACAGTGTCTACGTACATACTATCAACACGACTTAGGACTGGTGATGTGAACCTCGATCATGTGGCTGAGCAAGAGT
>NW_006293784.1:1913514-1977581 GCF_000327345.1 Myotis davidii | reverse complement strand
TTCCCCCTTTTCTGGGCTGGGGGAAGGAAGTCACTACACATAGCCCACCTCCCGGAGAGGGGCAATATGCACACATTTACTTGGTATTCTGCTTGAGAGATTTGTCCCTCCTCCACGTATTCATTCACTCATTTATTTAGATTAGTACAGACTCATGGATATTTATTTTATACATCAGCTTATAATCCATTATTTTGTTGCTTAGACTCTTCCAGTGGAACTCCTTCAGGCGGCTCCCATGTCCCTTTGGGGCATACCGCATCATTGCGTTTCTGTTTGCTTGCCCTTTCTTACTCATTCTGGCACTATAAGATGCTACAGTTTCATTATATATATTATTTTCTCCATTCCTAGAATTAGCCATTTTCTCAAGGAGCCCTAGTTCTTTTACTGAGGAATGAGATTAGAAACCAAGTTTAGACACTGGGGTGTCATTGCTTCTCGGTCCTCTTAGCTGACAGACAAGGGAATAGATATATGTATACTAACATATATATATTCTACAAGTATGTCTATATATATCATATGTATCTATAACAAACTAAACATGAGTTCATACTGATGTCTTCAATTCCAATGCAGATCTTTCTCCCGTACTTGTCTTCAAACTCCCATTCTAACAATAAAAAAAAATGGGCTCCCACCATCCGCCATTCACTTACTTACACATACAGTGATTTCAGAATGGTTAACTGGTACTACCCACCAGTCCTCAGCTTTTCCAGATGAGGTTCCGTGCTTATGTGAAGTTCCTTTTGCCTTTCATCTTAGAGTCTCCACTCACTCCCAGAGTTACTTAGGTCAGTGCTTTTTCCCTCACTCCTTAGAGTGAGGTCATTTCGTAATTTTAATACAGTTGATTCTCAGGTTGCAGTCTTCATTCCATCTTGGGATCTCTTGACTCCCTAAATGCTTTTTAAAAAATGTGTCATAAGTTCAGTTCCATTATGCTGTAAGGTTCCATGGGTTTTGACAAATGCTTCTACCCTTGCAGCATCATATGGAATAGTTTCATGTCCTAAAAAGCTCCCTGTGCAAAGGAAGGCATTATTGAGAGCTTTAAAGTACTGCTAGGCGGGAGAAATAGGTACATATTAGAAAACCATTTCCTATAGGAAAGTCAAGGGCTGGAGGGGCCCCCTTGTTGTTTGATGCTTTGGGGGAAGGCAGGACCTGAGGGCCAGAGAATGTGTTTGGGTTACAGTGAAGTGACAGGGGAAATTCCCCTGAAAGCCCCGATTTACCATGTTTTAAAATCTCTGATTTAGATCTGAGGTGGGAGGTGGGTGTTGGACCTACTGTCGCAGGCACCTCCTCTTCACTTCCCAAGCCCTGCGATGGCCTGAACTCAGCATTTGGTTTAACATCCTTCTGCAAGTCCTGCCACCCAGTTGCTTCTGAAAGCAGTTCTGCTTTTCATTCCAACTGATGTTTCAAAACTGGTCTGCTGTCAGGCTGTCCCATCTGGTGCTCTAGTTGGGTTGCAGCTGTGGATGGAAACTCATTTCTGAGAGCAGGCAAATTTAATTTCAGAAGAAGTGAGAGAATGGAACAGGTGAGCTTTATGAAACCCATTTGTGTAGCAAATATTCATCAGGTTTATTTTTTAAAAAGCCATAAATGTATTCGGATTCTGTTCACAGGACTGTGGGAATGGGAATTAAGAACCCCCTCCCCCCAATTCAAACCTAGTTCAACCTGCCGGCAACTTATTAAGTCCTTTACCTCAGGGTGCCTGTTCACTACAGTGGGGATCATGGTGCTGTATTTTCCTTCACTCAGAAGGTGGTTGTGAAGATAAATGGGGCCAAAAAATGTGAAACTGCTCAGGTGAATATAGTGCACTACCTTCTTTCTCTTTTGCTGGGACTTTCTCCCATTCTCTAAACTTGGCTTTGGTGCTTGACTCTGCTCTTTGAACTGTACCCTCTGCCCTGGGGTCAAGTGCCTTGTGGTTTAATTGTCCTTGTTGTGTGGATGACTCCTACAATGCTGCCCAGCCCTTTGTTTTAAGTTTCAGACCCCATCTATCTTTTGGCCAAACATTTCCACCCTAATGTCTCCCTACAAAATCAGTCTGTTTAAAAATTAGAACCATTTCAAACCAACTGCCCTTCTAGATTCTCTTTTTCCAGGATAACTCTTCCAGGATTGCAGATACTGGAGCCCTTTGGCTTTTCCTCATCCCTAACCCCCAAGCCCCAAGTCATCTGGAGCTCCTTTTGTAATGTTTCCCTCCCATCTCCTCCACCGCTGACCTGCACCATTGGAATCAATTCCTCAGTTGCCAGCCCTTTCCGCGTGCACCTCCATACCCCTGCACTTTACTTCTGCACCTCCTCTGAGTCTCAGTATGCTTTTCTCTTTCCTTCTAGTTGTAGAATTTCCACTCAGCCACCCTTCCTGTGGTTCTGGATGATGTCCGTTTTGTCTTTTAGTTGTATGTTTGAAGTGGTTGTGCGAGGCAGCAATTTCAGGTGTTTACCTATGCTGCCATCTTGGTTTCTCCAAAAATGGACAACTCTTTCGATTCTTTAAAAAATATATATTTTTATTGACTTCAGAGAGGAAGGGAGAAGGAGAGAGAGATAGAAACATCAATGATGAGAGAGAATGACGATGATCGGCTACCTCCTGCAAGCCCCCTACTGGGGATCGAGCCTGCCACCTGGGCATGTGCCCCCCACCAGAATCAAACCCAGGACCCTTTAGTCCCCAGGCTGACACTTTATCCACTGAGCCAAACCAGCCAGGGCTGGAATAGATTCTTAACTGTGCCCACTACTCTGTCTTGTCTACCCCCTTCCCACACATACATACACAGTTTATCTTCCAACCTATCCTTTACTGTTTTTAGAATAATTTTTTGAACTTAAATTTAAATTCTTAACTTGGCATTCAAAGCCCAACTTGCATATCTAGCTTTACCTTCTAACCCAATATATATAAACCAAATATAGTTTAAGCTACACGTTCCTACTCCTGTCTCTCTCTCTCTCATCAGGATACATTTTAGAGGTAGGATCAAACTTACAGGGAAAGGTATAGAGCTGTGGATCGGCTTTAGCTTAGCATGAAGAAGACCTTTCCAACAGAACTGTTGACGATGGAATGGGTACCATGGAGAAAGCCCACCGGTTTCCTCCTGGTTCCCAAGCCAAGGGACCCCATTAAAGTCCTCATCTTCCTCCACCACTGCAGTGTGTGGCTTCTCTTTTGTGAAGTTGTTTTCTTCCATACCCCACGACACTGCCTTTGGATGCATCCTCCCATCTCTCGGATTGCATATCTAGTTCTTTCATCCACCTCCTAAATGGACTTCCTTCCTGTCTTTTTTTCTCCATTTCCTATGTTCTTTCTTGAAAAGTTTCAGGCTCTTAGTAATCACCTTTTGAGAAAGATTCCCAAATAAGAACACCAGCCCTGTCTTCATAGTTTGTATTTTTCCCCCCAACTTTTTGACAGATGTTTCTATTTGGGTACCTTTGTGTCCAAATTTGAGCTCATTTCCTTCCTTCTGAAACATGTTCCTTCCCTCCCCGAGTTCCCTGGTTGATAATGGCAACAGAGGTTGGCAGACTTTTCCTGTAAAGGGCCAGACAGTAAGTATTTTTGGCTCTGTGGGCCATAAGGTCTCAGTCACAACTACTCATCTCTGCCTTTGTAGCATAAAAGCAGCTGTAGGTAATATGTAAACAAAAATAGGAATGGCTGTTTCAGTAAAAGTTTACTCACCAAAATAGGCAGTAGGCTGAAATGGGCCCCTGGGCCCTAGTTTGCGCACCCATGCATGATCTAGGTCACCCAGGCCCCAAATTCAATTCCTTTTACCTTTCTAGAATTTGTGTTTGATTTTTAATTTCCACTGCTTCCACCCTTATGAAAACTCATATTGCTAGACCATAGGTTCCCCCCCCCATTCATTGGTCTAGTACAGTGGTTGGCAAACTGGCCCCTTGAGTGTGGCTCTTCCACAAAATACCACGTGCGGGTGCACACATACAGTGTGATTGGAACTTCGTGGCCCATGCCACAGGGCCAAAGAGCTGCCTGTGGCTCCTGAGCCACAGTTTGCTGACCACTGATCTAGTAGACAAACTGTCCTTTGACATGCTACTCTCCATCAGTTTATATAATCAAAACCTTCTAGTGATTCCCCTTTGCCTGCATTATGTAGTTAAAATTTTCTAGGTGCAGCTTCTTCCATAGTTTTGCCTCCAACCTTCTCTCATTCCTCTGTATGGACACTCCTCCATCAGCGCTAGTTTGGTTTGTGTTCTGCTATTGGTTCTATCTCTGCTCACCATGTGCTTCTGACTCACAGTGGCCTCCCCTTCTGCTTACTGACTTGCCATTGGGCCTCACTGGGGTCTCATTCCCATGTGAAGCCCTGCCCCAGCCCAGTGATTACTCCTTCTCTTGATCTGAATAGTGCTTTGGATGTTGTCACTTGCCTGTTCAATTGAGACTGCATTGGGTTATATCTTCATGGTGTTCTTACTTTTCCATCTCAACTTTACAAAGTGGTTAAGGGCAGTCCAGTAGATGCTCAGCTAATGTGAGTAACACACACATCGAACTTTACATCTTTCCTCCAGATCTGTTTATCCCTTACAGTGGTCCTCAACCTTCCTAATGCCGCAACCCTTTAATACAGTTCCTCATGTTGTGGTGACCCCCAACCATAACATTATTTTCGTTGCTACTTCATAACTGTAATGTTGCTACAGTTATGAATTGTAATGTAAATATCTGATATGCAGGATGTATTTAGGCGACCCCTGTGAAAGGGTCCTTCAACCCCCAAAGGAGTCTCGACGCACAGGTTGAGAACCACTGCTTTAGAGTCTGTCTCAGTGAATGGCCCCAGGGATCATCAGCCTTGGGGTATCTCTCTGATCCCCTTTCTTTCACCTCCCACTCTACCTCTGATTGCAAAGTCCAGCTGCTGCTCCCTCCATTGTCTTTTCCTGCCTGCCTCCCCCTCCCCATTCCCTCTGCTGCTGGCTGAGCTCAGGTCACCTCCATCCTTCACTGAGACCATTGAAATAGCCTTCGAACGTGTGTCCCTACCACCAGCTTCTATCCCTTAGAACCCCAACATCCTTTCTGTAGGGATCTGACATGCTGGCATGATCTATCTGTAACTTCTCAGATTGAAACCCTTCAATGGCTCCCCATTGCCCTGGGGTAAGGTCTGGCCTCCCAGTGTGCCATGAGACCATTATTAATCTGATACCCTGTACTCTCCAGGCCCATTTCTGACCCATGTCATTACATAGCCTACATTCAACCATATGAAACCCCTACTAGGTTCTGTACATTTGAACGTATTTCCTCTCTGTCTCCCTTTCCTGGCCCACCTGTAAAACTGCCACCTGAATCTCTAAGCAGGCACGAATGTCCTTTCTTCTACAGAGCTTTCATTTTTCCTTCCCCACCGAAGACCAAAGGAGTAAAAGTGTTACTGTAAGATAACCAGTGGGAGAGACACTTGGGTTTGATGAACTTTTTAAAATTTTATTAAATTTATCGGGATGACATTGGATAATAAAATTACATAGGTTGCAAGTGTACAATTCTATAATACATTGTGTGTTTACACCCGAAAGATGGAAGCTCAAGTCTCCTTTCATCGCCATGTATTCGACATCCTCTAGTCTTTTCTACCTCCCCCAGATGTATTTTCTAATTCCCTCCAAATTCTAAAGTTAACCTAGAGCCTGAGCAATCACTAAGTAGACAAGTCTATAAAACATCTTGAATGCTTAAGTATACGAAATATGTAGTTTAAACGTATTCATTGTTTTGAGTTTGCTAGAACTTTGCCTTCTCCTTCCATTACAGTAAATAAAAATCAACAAGGTAGAATAATTCTAGGTTTATTTATATCCTTCCTTTTAAAATTTTTATTAGCATTTATTTTAATCCTATTTACTCCTAGGGCATAAGTGTGTTTTTTTCTTCAGTTTCTTCTGAGATATTTTTTTCTTCTGGGCAACCTCCTCTTCCGGTTCAGGAACAATCTGCACTTTTTAGGTAGTATCTCCATGGAGCAGGAAGGGCTCATCTGTGGGTTAATCCGCCCATGAGCTCTGTAGGTTCTGTGCCACATCTTGGGAGCTTTGTTCACCTGGATGTGCTCAATGACCAGAGAATCTTTCCAAACCCTTAAGTTCAGCACTACTCTCTGCGTTTTTAAGCATGTGCAGCAAAAATTCAGCATTCTTTTGGGCAACCGACCCTGTGTCCAGTCCCACTGTTTAGCCTGGGCTCACCTACCCACTCTGCCATTGTAATGACGGAATGGCACACATTGCTTCTGCAAAGTGACATCTTTCAGGTACTTGGTGGTTTTTCAGCTATGCTTACCCTTGATGGCCTGGGCATTGTCACATGTGTTCTTCAAGTGAACACGAAGATATAGCCTCTTGACTTGCATGATTTGTGGGATCAAGTGAATAGCAATCCATTTTCAGAGGTTATCTTAGGCCACTTGGTGGAAGAGGAAGCTATGTCCTTTTTTTGTTTGTTTTGTTTAAGCTGACATCTTTAGTTTAAAAGGTTAGGATGAGGGCAGAGTCAGAGGGAATAATTATTTCATTGCAAATATTTGATATGTACCTGTGTTTCCCTGAGAAAAGTAACTTCGCATCCCTGGCAAAACTTACTAGACTCTCCCTCTCCTGGTATTTCTCCTTTCTTATGGGGATGTCCCCTCAGAGGAGCTCTCACCAGGCAACCCACTGAGGCTGTGAAGAAGGAAGGGGGCTGTGAGGCTGCTGAGCAGGAGGTGACCATGAAGTACATTCCTTACCTCCAGCCATGGTCAAAGGGCCACCTGCCCATTTTGTTTAATACCTCATCGTAGCAGGAACAGACTGCTTTCTGAAGGGATCTGCTGAGCAGGAAAGAGAAGGCATGAGAGCATGCGGACAGTGGCCTTTGAAAGTGCTCTTTACTGTGGGGGGTATGCAGCATGGAGAGGAATTGCCGTTATTGTGCTTCCTCTCTCACCTCCTAGTCAGCCTGCACGAGGTCCTTGCAGCACCTTATTAGAGGAGAAGGAGGTGCTGGAGGTAGATTGGGGAAATAGTAGTGGAGTGTTTTGAAGAGCTTAAGGTATCCTTCATTAACTTACATTTTCATTGGTGTTAAAGATTGAGAGACAGCAGTTTAACACACAGTGGACCATTTCTATCTATCTTTAGTCCTCTCCTTGGCAGAGAAAAGATATTTTAGTCCTCAGAGATATCCAGTCCTGACTCTTCCTGATTTTTCATGTTGGGCAGAGAAACATTGAAAATTTTATTTTATTTATTTTAGTAGAGAGAAAAAAAGAAGTTAATTCGATTATGATTTAGCTACTGAATATTTATGCCTTGTGTTGTATGTAGATTAACGTCAGCTTTGCATATTTCTGAGGAAAGAAAACTGTCTTGTTCACATTTTTTTCATGGATGATGATTAATTAACAGTTCCTGGATATCTTACATAAAACATAATTTCTTTGACATATTTTTACAAATAAGAATTTTGAAGCAGTTAATTCCTTACAAATATGATGTGTTTTCCGTGTTCTGACACTTTTATTCCTTCTGTGCATTTTGAAAAATAAATTGTAATATTTGGATCATTAAGTCTGTGAATGATGATGGCTTAGATATAAAATACGATAGCTATCAAGCTCTTTAAAAGTTGATAAAAATTAAAGATTTCATAATGTAGGTATATTAAATAGTATTGCCTTTATTTTATTTATATAAATTTTAATTAAAATGTCTTATTTTTAAAGTATCAATTTAGGTCTTTAAAAAGTAAATATTTTTTCTGAACAATGACTTTAAATTATTGTGAGTTTTTTTTTTTTAAATCTTTATGTTGAAAGTATTACAGATCTCCCTCTTCCCCCTCTTTGACCCCTTCTAGCCCAACCCTGCCCCAGGCCTTCACCACACTATTGTCTGTGTCCATGGATTATGCATATATGCATACAAGTCCTTTGGTTGATCTCTTCTCACCCACCATTCACCCCCACCTTACTTCTGAGATTCAACAGTCTTTTCCATGATTCTATGGAAACTTAATTTTACTGTAAAAGAATTGTACTTTAGCAAATATATATATTTTATTGATTTCAGAGAGAGGAAAGGAATGGAGGAGAACGATAGAAACATCAATGCTGAGAGAGAATCATTGATTGGCTGCCTCCTGCACGCCTCCTACTGGTAATCAAGCCCACAACCCAGGCATGTGCCCTGATTGGGAATCAAACAAGCTATGACCTCCTGGTCCATAGATCGACTCTCAATCACTAAGCAACGCTGGCTGGGCAATGATACACCTTTTTAATGCTAGAATATAGGTGTAGTGGGCTCTGGGTTGAAATAATTTTAATTTTAAATTTATAGTGGTTTTGTGGGTATGTTGAACTAGGCTGGGGAAGAGCTGTGAGCATTTTAGAGAAAGACTCTTTAGTAGTCTCCAAATGTCTTTCCTGGCTCTGTGGAGTTCAGAAACTTTCTGATTTGGAGTTATAGAGTTTAGATATAAAAATTAGTTAAAGGCTTAGTCCTCCTTCATTTTCCAGGTGTAGGAGCCAGATCACCTGCCACCTGAGCTGTGGTCACAGCCTCTTTCCCCGCTCCCTCTCTCACCACACATTGGGTCCAGATTTAGCAAAATGAGAATTTAATCCCTAAAACAATGAGAGGGTTTTTCTTCACTTTAAACCGCAGTCAGATTTGATTAGCCTCACTTTTTTTGTTCAGTTTCTGCCTGATCATCTTTTTCAGAGAGGTTTTAATTTGTGGTACTTTTTAGTGTGCTTTTAACACATAAAACTTCGGATGCTGTAGAAATGAAAAAAAAAAATTAGCAGGGACGTAGGGTTTGCATCATTTACCCCTTTTCCTTTAAATTCTTTCCCAACAGCGAGGGGATGTGTCGTGTGTCTGCAGCACATGACACTGACTTGGGTCCCACAGGCAGATGACTCATGGGGTCCAAGCTGCCCGCTGGGTTTCCCAGTCCCAGCACACACTTGCCACGATTAGCAGCTCCTGCCTCTCGCCCCTATTGAGAGCTGTCAGGTGACACTGTCAGCCTGGTGCCACTCCGACTGGCCTTGGGCCTGAGGAGGCGAGGCTGGAACACAAGGGCTGGTATTTGGCAGGGAGCACCCTCAGGTGCTGATGGCACGAGTCTTGACCGAGTTCCCGGGGGAGACAGGTGATGTGCCAGAAGCCAGGCAGGCTGGCTGCGGGTGGAGCAGAAAGAGGCGGGCAAACCTGCAGTAACCCACAGGCAAGTGCAGTCACAGCAGCCTGAAAGGACTTTCCCTGAGTCTGGGTCTTCGCTTGGCCTTCACTGCTGGGTGTCCGCAGTCCATCCCATCACCTCCCTGAGCCTCCATCTTCCTGTCTGTGTCATGGTGGCAGTGAGACTTACCTTGCAGGTGGTAAAGGTGAGAAGTAGTGTAAGTCAGGCAGGGTTTCTGCATGGTGATGAGCTCAAGACATAGTAGCTATTGTCTCTGTTATTAAAGGACCCAGGCCCATGCTTCCTTGTTGATTATTGTTATAACTTGTAAGAATGTTTTTCCTCTAGAAATTTGAACTCTCATTTTTAAGCCTGATGGTTTCAGCTGGAAGAGGATTGTGAAATGCTTTATCATGTTTTAGGTTCCTTTGTGATTTAACCCTAGAGCAAGGCTTAGAAATGCTATAGAATCCAGCCACCTCACCATCACAGATGTCTGGCTCAAAGCCCATGGAGTCTAGGTGAAATGTTAACCTTTGCCCAAATAAAGGATTGGTTTTTTTCTCTTAACATGCTAAATCTCCCTGCGTACCTCAGGCTGAAATGAATATTAAGTATCCAGAAGTTTCCTATCTATGATCAATTCTAATGCCTTTTGCAAAGGGAAATTAAATTAATCAAATGAGGGTTTCCGTTGAGTCTCAATGTACAGGCTTTTATCCAAGCTTGTTTAGAATCATGCAACATCAGAGCCAGAAAGATTTTTGGGCAAACCTCTCATTTCATGGACAAAGAGACTGAGTCGGGGATATAAGTGATTTGCCCAACTTCTGCAAAGTAATGCCAAGGGAAAGCCAACATTGGCTAAGGGAGTGAGGTGGGGAGGAAGGGGTTGGTGGAGACCTGCTGGGCAGGTCAAACAGCATATGATTCCTAGGCAGTGGGGCTGTGTAGTCCATATGCTCCTGGTATGCCTTGGGGCCATCTTGATGTGCTTCATTACATAAAGTGCTGTCACATAACACTTATTATATGAGAAAATACTGTCATTCCTATGTTATAGGTGATGCAGTTGAGGAGGTCAAATGACCTTCCATTTTAACTCATTAGACCAAATCAATAGAAGTTTGTTGAGTGTTTATTTGGTTCAAAGACCTCTGCCAGGGCCTTTGGGGAATATAAAATTGTCAGATCTTGTTGGAATGGAGCTTATTGCAGGTGAGGAGATGAAATTTTATGAGGATATGAAATTTTATCTAATTGTTCAAGGGCACAGATGAGTGGTGAGATAATAATTGAGAGAGGAATTTTGAGACGGGGGTAGGGGGGGAATCAGTGTGCATGTTAAGATCTTCCTGGCAAAAGTTCCTTCATTCAGCTCCCGTGGCTGCATCATCTTCGCCAGGTGCAGCTGTTCCCCGTCCACCTGCAGTCCCAGGGAGCTGCTCTGGGCATCCTGAGCCCTTGGCAGTGATCCCAACCCTAGGAGTAATTCAATTAACGTTTGAATGACTGAACAGGTGAAGTGAAGAGAGAAAGTTTTTCCAAGACGAGACCACAGCATGAGCAACGGTTTGGCTGTGAGATAGTGAGGAGACGGGCCCGACTAGACAAGCAGCTTTATGGAATGGATATTTGAAAATGAGGTTTGGATAAATTAGTGGGGAGGCAGTCAGAGGGGTGTCCGGTGGCCCGGAAAGCCAGGTGGAGTAGTGAGTGTAAAGGCACTGGGAAACCACTGAAGGCTTGACGGGAAAAGTTGATGAGAGTGGCACTGGGAAAGGGTATTTGGGTAGTGAGGTACAGGCACTTTCTGTGTGTTTGCTTTATACCACAAATGTTTTAGGTTTTAATGCAGTCTAATTTGTCAAATTTTTGTCATTTGAAATTTTGATGTCATATCTAAAAAGCCATCGCCTACCCCAAGGTCAGGAAAATTTGCCCCTGTGTTTTCTTCTAAGAGTTGTATACTTTTAGTTTTTCTACTTAGATCTGTGGTCCATTTTGAGTTCATGTTTACATATGGTATGAGGTAGGAGCCTGCCTTCATTCTTTTACATGTGGAAGGTCCGTTGTCCTAGCTCCATTTGTTAGAAAAAGTTTTCTTCCTCCATGTAATTGTCTTGGGACCCACATGCCCCTTTTGTATCCCTCCCTACCACTTGTCTTTTATTTTTTAAATCCTCACTCAAAGATATTATTTACATTGATTTTTAGAGAGGCTGAAATGGAAGGAGGAGGTTGGGGAGGGAGAGAGAGAAACATTGATGTGAGAGAGACACATCAACTGGTTGCCTCTGGCATGTGCCTCAACCTGGGCTGGGGATGGAACCTACAACCGTGTTACAGGCCCTTGACTAAAATGGATGTTCTAGGTGGGGAGAAACTATCTCCTACAAGCGTAGAGGACAGAACTGGGGTCAGTGAGTGAAAACTATTAGTGGCTGCACTTCTGCTGTAAGAGAAATATGTTTCTATGACATAAAGGAACAAAGGGCGTCATTTGTGGGGTGGTGAGTTGGCTGTCACTAGGGGTATCCAAGCGGCCACTATGAATAGATGCCAGTAGCCCATCAGCACTGTGTAGAGGAAACGGATAACCTCTAAGGCCACATTTTTTAAATTGTTTCTCTGTGACAGGGATGAATACATTTTTACATTGAAACCCAGTTAACCCTTATATTTACATACAATTGATGAAATGGTTTGACGTAGTACTTCATTACTTCATTATTATTATAATAATTATTATTATTTTACTACTTGATGGGTTCATATTTCCTGTTCCATTTTATTCTACTTAAAATTCCTGTGGTGTGCAACCCACTCCATTGTTGTCATGTCCCACTGGTGAGTCTCAACCTGCAGTTTGTAGAATGCTGTTCGAAGGCCAGAGACCGTAGATGGACAAGGCTTGAAGATGGCATTCGAGTCTGGCTTTCCGCCACAATGGTGGCAGGAGTCAAGACGTGGACACAAACAACACACACAGCCAACCAAACAACAGTAAAAGAAGAATGTGGAAGCAAGCCTGTTCTACTTGTGAAAGGTCCTGGTTCTAAGTGGCGGAATGCCCTGCTCCTGTCAGCGCAGCCATTGACGGTCGGGAGTGGGGCGGCCTTCCTTGCCAGCCCTGACAGCATGTTGGAGGGAGTTTATGGGCTGGGGAATCACAGAGCTGGGGTCTTGGCAGTCTGTCTGTCCATCCAGGGGGCTGGCAGCAGCTCCTTCTGTGCCGGTAGCAGTTTATCTTGTGAGGTCAAATGTGTGTAGCCCTGCCAGGCTTTTAATATTGAAGACGAGGGAGTGGCTTTTAAGAATAACATATTTTTGCCTTGAAACAAGTCAAGGCAGAGAGTGAGACAATTAGAGCCTGACATCCTGTTTAGTCATCTCTCCAGGGAGCTCTATTTTCAGAGCTGCATGAGGTATGAAGGTAGCTAAGGGGGTATAGTTAACAGTAGTTGTAATGCACCTAGCCGTTTTGAACACGGGGGTGATTTAAGGGGTGGCAACCACATTGATGGCAGACTTTATGCAGAGAAAGGGAGAGTTTACTATACGAATAGGCGGCTGAACAGATCAAGCTTTCTGAGTCAGTACAAAATAGGCATCTTTTATTTTGCAAAGTATGTGATCAGGATGTGGTGTTAAAAAGAGTGTGGTGGTGAGCGAGGGTAAGGTCAGTGCTTTCCCCCCCAGTCTTCGCCACCTACGGTGCAGTGAATAGTACTGCGCATGCTCTTTGAGATAACCTGACAGCGGCCATGTCAGAAATGCTGAATAATGACATCATGGACATTCAGATGACAGTGGTGAAGCTTGGGGTGGTGAGGGAACTTGCCCAGAGCCAGCTATGGCTGTCCGGCTAGACGCAGCGGTTCTCAACTTGTGGGTCGCGACCCCTTTGGCGGTCGAACGACCCTTTCACAGGGGTCCCCTTAGACCATCCTGCATATCAAATATTTACATGACGATTCATAACAGTAGCAACATGACAGTTATGAAGTAGCAACGAAAATAATTTTATGGTTGGGTCACAACATGAGGAACTGTATTTAAAGGGCCAGAAGGTTGAGAACCACTGGGCTAGAGTCTGTGCTGATCTAGTTCATGGCTTTCTACCATCCCGCGTGATCAGCCGCTTACTCAAGTTCATATTATATCAGAAATGGCCATTCGCATCTACACTCAGCTGCTCTGCACCTCTCTCTCCCTCTCTTAGATGAAAGGCCAAGAGCAGAAAGGGGCTGAACCCGACAGATTTTTATTTAAAGACAATTGTAAATTCATGTATTTGGGTCCAAAAACCTTGGGTCTTACAATCCAAGGCTTAGAGGTGTTGATGGGTAGTGGAAAGTTAGCACTGGCACGAAGAGGGCAGAGGCTGCCTACCAGGCTAGTGTGATCGGAGCGGGTGTGGAGGGCGCTGCCCCATCCCGGGGCCGTGCGGTGTGAAGGTCTTTGGGAAGCTGGAGCACATGCGGAGGATGGGACCTACTGAGAAGACTTGACGCTGCCTCTTTTGCAGAATGTGTGTCTTGATATCTCAGTGATAGACAAGAACCTGAAGGCACGTTGAGACTCCTGTGAACAGTAGCGAATGCAGAGCTCCTGAGCTGCCTGCCCTGGTGCTCCCTGGAGATTACCTGCACTCAGGTGGAAGTGGTATAGACAGAGATGGCACCCTCTCCTTATGCGTTTTACTTCCTAAAAACTAAAGGTTAGCAGTTGACCAGGTCACATTTGTTCGCTTACCATGTGGTTGAACAAAATGCTGCTCTTATAATGGGGTGCAAAAGCTAAGGACATCTCAGACACAATAGCCAAGTTTATGGGAGCCTCTTGATATCATGAAGAGCCCAAATGGAAGATACTAAAATTCAAGAAAAGAGAAACATCGAAAGAACTGTCACTTTTAGATTTGCTTTTCAACCATGATGGCTTCTTGTGTTTTTACTTGATTCTTGCCCCTCTACTGTTTAATGAAAGACTTAGGTCTGATTTATGGCTGTGCTGTGCACAGTTAGCCCTCTCTATAAGTCTATTTGAGGCCCATAAAATGTATGTTAAAATTAGAATATAATATACAAATTTTTTTTCTCTCTTTCTAGGTGGATCTGGAGCCAGAAGGAAAAGTGTTTGTAGTAATAACCCTAACAGGGAGTTTCACTGAAGGTAAGAATGAGTTTTGGATCATTTCTGCTATATGTGTACCTTGGTTCATACTCAGTAGGAATTTCTATCATGGAAATTATAAAAAGAGCATTTTGTAAAAGACACTTAAAAAAAATTCACTGTTTTAAGTTAGGCTGGCGGGTATTTTGTTGTCTAATGGTCTATTGGTTGGAGTTGCCAGATTAAATGTATTTGCTGAGTCTGGCAATCACCTGTTTTATATAACATGCTGAATTTTGTTTTTATTCATCATCATCTTAGCTGAATTGTTTTTTGTCTGTTTTAGTTCATGAATATTAAATTGTTCTTTAGAGTTTTGATTTGGGGCCAATATTCAGTTTGCTCCTGAATGTGTTAAAAATTTAGGCATTGTGTTATTTTCCTTATAATCTTATACCTTGTTCTGTCCTTGATGTGATTCTGTTTCTCTTCCCTTGGTACCACCCCCAGCTCTCACTCCCCAGTTTTGTTTTGTTTTTTTGTTTTTTAATTGAGACAAAATTTATAGAGTTGACGCTTGAGCAACATGGGTGTAAGGGGTGCCAACAACCCATCTCCACCCCCCACAGTCAAAATGTGTGTAACTTTTGTCTCTATTATACAATGAAATGAACAGATCAGAAGTGAAGAGTTTGAATTTTGATAAATGCTACAATCCTGTAACCTGCACCTACCCCAATACGCACATGAAAACATTTTTTAACATCAGGGAAATGCAAATTAAAATCAGAAGGTATTATTTTATACTCACCAGAATGTCTACAATTAAAGAGATTGACCATACCTAGTGTTGGTGAGGATATGGAATAATTGGACCTCTCCTACATTGCTGCTGGGAGTGAGTATAAGAACACAACCACTTTGGAAATCCATTTGAGAGTTGCTTATATAGTTAGATATACAATATTTGTACTATGTACTCTATTATCCCAGAATTCCATTGATAGGTTTTTGCCCTAGAGAGATGAAAGTGTATATCTACAAGAATTCATGTACAAGAACTTATAGGAGCATTATTCATAATACCCCAAATCAGGGAAAACTCAAGTGTCCATCAAGAGGAGAGGAGTTAAACAAATTGTTTTACATTTATATAATGGAAGAACTACTCAGCAATAAAGAGAAATAAGATACTGTTATTCAAAATGACTTGAATGGATCTCATTGAAATCATGCTGAGGGGAAGTATCAGACACACAAGAGAATGTGCTATATAGATCCATTTAAATGAACTTCCAGAATAGACAAAACTTATCTACTGGTGAAAAAAATCAAACAAAACATTTTGTTTATTGCCTCTGGAAGCAGGGGACTGACTGGGAAAAGTCACCAGGGAACTTTCAGAGTGATGGAAATTTCATTTTGAAGTTGTTTATTACCATTCTATAGAAGTGAAAAATTTTTTTTGTATCTTGATTTTGTATTCTGTGACCTTGATAAATTCATCTGTTAGTTCTAAGTTTTTTTGTATTGTTTTTTGTACATACCTTAGGATTTTCTCTGTCAGAATCATGTTGTCTATAAAGGACAGTTTTCTTTCTCTTTCTAATATTTATGGCTTTTATTTCATTTTTGTTTTTTTATTGTGCTTGAAGGCCTCCAGGACAGATCTCCTGGTCTCATAACCAATCCTGGGAGGAAGGAATTTAGTCTCTTCCCATTAAGTATGGTGTCAGCTCTATGCATTTTGTAGATGTCCTTTATCACAATTGGGGAAGTTCCTTTCTGGCCCTAGTTTTCTGATAGTTTTTTGTTTTTGTTTTTGTTTTGTTTTTTTTAATCAAGAGTGAGTTAAATTCTGGCAAATGCTTTTTCTTTATCTATTGAGATGATCGCGTGGTTTTTCTCCTTTATTCTTTATGTTCTAGCCGACAGCTACGTTACTATTGCTTGAAAATTATGAAGGCTTTTAGGATTTTTCGTCTTAATTTTTTTCTAAGTTCTTTGGCAGATTCCATAGTCCGGGGATGGTCTTTACTCATAAAGTAGAGTCAGTGTGGGGTGTCAGTGGAAAAGTGGTGTTTCAAGTGGGAACTAGCTGAAACCTGAGCTCGTTTTGTTCAGGGTTCTAGAGCTCTTGCTCTTTCCTGCACCTCTCCGAGCCGCCCTTGCGCATGCACAGTTCAGGAGGACCACAGATTTGAGGAGTTAATGGGTTTGGGAATTCTTTTCTCTGTGGGCCCGTCCTGTCAGAATTTCTCTGCTCATTTTCCAGTTAGCGTGGCAGCCCTGAATCTCGTCATGTCACTCTTCAAGCAAACGAAGAGGTAGCTTTCTGTTTGAAGTCTATTCATCCCACCCCGTGCAGCCTGGAATAGTCTTGGGAAATGGCCTGGCAATGTGGATTTTTAAAATT
Organism: Myotis davidii; assembly: GCF_000327345.1. Classification (NCBI taxonomy): domain Eukaryota; kingdom Metazoa; phylum Chordata; class Mammalia; order Chiroptera; family Vespertilionidae; genus Myotis; species Myotis davidii. Next base: position 1,960,786 of record NW_006293784.1, on the reverse strand, counting down.
AAATTTATTGGGTAACATTGGTTAATAACATTATATAAGTTTCAGATGTGCAACTTTATGCAACATCTGGAGACTCTATTGGGTCTCACCACCCGAAGGCTAGTCTCTTCTGTCACTACAGATTTGACCTCCTTTTGCCCTCTTTGTCCACCATTATGTTATCTATATGTATGAATTTTTTGTTTTGTTCATCTTTTGTTTTTTGTTTTGTATTCCACGTGTGAATGAAATTATACAGTTTTTGTCTTTTTCCATCTCACTTATTCTACTTAGTATCACACTCCCCAGATTCATATCTTGCCCCATTAAATTCCCTTCCAGTGTCAAATTCTTTCTGATTTCTGCTTTTTTTGGTTTCTCCCCACAGAGTTTTTAATTAATTGTTTAAAAATATTTTTCTAGAGATTTTCATTTTGTTTTTTGTTGTTGGAGGGTAGTTCCTTATAAGCTACTCCATTACTAAAATCCTGTTGAAGATTTTTAAGCATGTGACTCCATGGTTTGTCTGTTTGGTTGTCACATTTTGCTGCTGGTGACAATTCATCTTCTTTGAGAAATGGTTTTCTCTCCTCTCAGCCAACCGTTCTTATTCATGAAGATGAATTGTTTTAATGGTAAAATTTTTTATCTGTTGGCCTAATTGTTGCGCACAATCTCATTGCTCTAATAATGAAATTAGCAGAACCTAGGATACTTGAACATGAAAAACTATCCAGGTTACAGTTTGGGGGTCTTCTGCCTGCTCAGAGGTCTTTTTGTTTCATTTGGTGTCTTGTGCATAACAGGACTTGCAAGAAAAATAGTCTGCTCACTGCTCAGTTGAATAAAATGTAATGTAGTATTACAGAGCACTAATGATAGAACATTCTCCCAGCATATGGAACATGGGCACAGTCATTCTATAAGCAAACCCAGCCGTGAGAAGTGAGACAAGAGTGTGGAGAGGTGAGCTCCTAGGTGTGCTGATGTATCTTTCTGCATTAAGTTATAAGGGATCGACTGAGTAAACCCATGCATGGTAGACCAAGTTTGGTTATGCTGTAGTCATTACATGATTTCTTTTTTTTTAGAGCTACACCAGCTTTCTAGAACTAAGTTTTATTTAGGTTCTCTCTTCCCCCACTTTTTTTTTTGTTAACCCTCACCCAAGGATATTTTTTCCCCAATGATTTCTAGAGAGTGGAAGGAAGGGGGAGAAAAAGAAACATTGATGTGAGACACATCGATTGGTTACCTCCCGCACACTCCCCGACCAGGGCAGGCATCAAACCTGCAACCCAAGATCATGCCCTTGACTGGGAATCAAACCCACAACCCCCCAGTACATGGACCAATGCTCTAACCATTTAGCCCTCCGGCCAGGGGTAGGTTCTTTCTTCCTTAATTGTAACTAGAAACATCAGAACACTGGCACCAGAATCCTCCTGGATATTCTCATTGTATTCACTGATTACAGTTTTAGTGATTGATAGAAAGAAAGGAATGTCAAATCTTACTAGGGATGAGTTTTTACCAGGTCATTGAAATTGTATTTCTTTCAGAGGTGACCCTGGATATAATTGAGAGGCAGGCTGAGTTCATCTTTAGTAATTCCCCCTCCTGTTCAAGTCAGTTTTTCCTGCTCTCTGCCTTTAACTGTCCCTTACTTCAGTAAGATGCTCAGTGTTCTCCTCTCTCCAGGAACAGTTATGAATAAGGAAGATAGTGAATTCATGGACCAATTCATACTAAAGTTATAGTGATTGATATCTTAGTCCTTTCCCCTTTTAGGTGTATTGCCGATTTTAAAAGATACTAAAAGAGCTGTTTTATCCACAAGTCATAGATTTTTTTAATGTTGAAATTTCAGGAGCTATAGCGTCTCTGAGTGGGATACATTTTTAGAACCTCAGATCTGTTCTCTCTGTGGGAGCTTTGTTTCATCAGTTTGGCTCCTAGGCTATAGTTCACTGTGAGCTTGCACATTGCTGCTGCCTTAGAGCACTGCTTTCTCTTCAAATACAGACGAAGTGATGGCTCCTCTGTGTGTGTTAGAAGAGGGAGGAATGGGGTCCCTCCATCATGCCAGCTGCAGCTGTAGCAGCAGCCTGGGCCAGGTACTGTGAGAATGTCCCTGGCTTGGCTTCACTCTGTCAGCCACTCTAGAACATCCCCAGCCATAAACTGACAGGTCGGCTGATAGAACACGTGGAGCTTTAGTTCCCATTTTGGATGCTGAAGGACTTTACATAAAGAGCACTATGAGGTCAGGCCTGCCTGGTGTGTCTGGGGCTACAAAAGGGACATTGGCCTGGGATCCCAGAGGGATTGTCAGAGCTCAAGAAATGTTGGTTGAGCCTCAGGATGCATCTAATCTATCTCACAGGATTGTTTTGAAAGTCAGGTGATATAATGTGTAAGAAAATGCTTTGCAAATTGTAGAGTGCACTCTGAAGGTACATTCTCCCTACCCCCGTCTGGGATCCCATGTGTATTCAGCATGTTTGTTTCATTTTGGCACCACCTTTATTTTATACTAGAGGCCTGGTGCGTGACATTTGTGCATGCGGGGGGGGGTGGTGGTCCCTCAGACCAGCCTGTGCCCTCTCACAGTCTGGGACCCCTCAGGGGATGTCCACCAAGGGGTCCTTAGCACTGCTGCAGAGGCGGGAGAGCCTCCGGCCACCACAGTTGCACTCACCAGCCATGAGCCCGGCTTCTGGCTGAGCAGCACTCTCCCTGTGAGGGGAGTGCACTGACCACCAAGAGGCAGCTCCTGCATTGAGCATCTGTCTCCTGGTGGTCAGTGCACATCATAGTGATCGGTCATTCCACAGTTCAGTTGACTTGCATATTAGGGTTTTATTATATAGGATAGGATACCTCAAGAATTTAGTGGACAATTACTAGTATAATGTGGGCTTATATCTATGCCTGTTTTTCTTTTGTGGCCTCCTATAAGAGTTCTGCCATTAGCTCAGATTCTGTAATCCCCAAGCTCTCTTTTAAAAAAAGAAATTGCTTACTGGGGCTGTGGTCTATGATATATAGGACTGACATTTGGAACTACTGATAACTACTTATTTTATCCTGTCTCATATTCTTATCTTTTATTAATTATGCTGAAACAGCAGCCAAGACAGAAAGTTTTTCTTAACCATAAGACATGACTGAGAAATAATATAAGAAATGCCTGTTGGGTGCAGACCTTTGAATCATCATGGATGCTGGGGAGATAAAATGAACAAGACAGACGTTTTCCTGATGGAGCTCATAGGAGGGAGCGGTGTGCAGTGTAGAGCTGACGTCTCCAGATGGGAATAAGTCCAAGACCAGGTGTTGGCCCTTGGGGATATGGGATCAGATCAGCAGAAGGTTTTAGAGACAGCTTCACAGAGGAGGTGTAGTTCAAAGCAAGTTTGATGATAAATAGAAATATGCCAGGAAGGGAAGCTAGTTCATACAAAATCACAGAGGTAAGAGAGCAGGAACAGGTTCCAGAAACTGAAAGTAGTGGGGAGGTGACGAAGGTAGGGGAGTGGCAAGGAGATGTGGCCAGAGACATGGGACATGTGCCCAGGGCAGTCTGCCTGCCATACCAGCATAACAATGAGTAATACCATCTCGCCCTCAGAAGGGTCCTGGGTTAGATGATACATTTCTACTTTGAGGTGAGGGGTGGCGGGGAGGTGGGGCAGTGAAGGGTTTTAAGCAGAAAAAAAAAAGATCTGATTTGATAGGTTCAAGGAGGGGTTGTTAAAACATAAGAGGAGACAAGGGTGTGAAAGCCGTTAAGAGATCATTAAAGTTGTCTAAGGTTGAGATTAGTAGAGCTTCAGTTAAGTTGGAATCTGTGGGGATGGATGGGGAGGAGGGGACAGCTATGAGAGATGTATATGCAGTGAAACCAACAGGAATTGTCAGTTCATTGGATGTTAGGGATATGGAAGATGAGTCTCAGATGACGTTGTGGAATCCATTCACCAGGATAGAAATATAGGGATGGAAGATGATGAATTCAGCTTTAGGCAAGTAGAGTTTGAGGTGCTTGTGGAAACCCAAGTGGACATGTCTAGGAGGAATTGGAAATAAGAGTCCGTCGTTTGGCAAGAGAGGTGAGCCTACGATAGTGCCCTAGGTGTCCGTGGTAGCCAGGCACATGGGTGAAGGAGCCCAGTGGAAAGATTTAGAGAGAAAACCCAGCTGACCAATCACAGAACTCTATGGAACATCAGCATTTAAGGACTCTGGGCCATGGATCATGCTTTGTCAAACTCACCAAACTATGTTGAAGGTTTACTTAACACCCATCTTGCTAATATATTCATTACTCATTCAGTAATATTTGAGTGCTTACTGCATGCCAGGGACTATTTCACCGGAAGGCATAATACCTTCCAAATTGTCATCAAACATTTTGTAGTGAAGTTTAAAGAACAGAACATAAAACCCTTTGAAAAGTAATGTTTGCATTGCTGTTAACTGTAGTATTTTCCAAGTTGGGTATATAGTGCGCTGTGTGCAGGTTTAGCAATAGAACAGACACAATAGCTCTAAAACTGGGGGAGGGCTCTCCATTGAGCTATGATAGAGCAAGCCAAACTCTTTGTGGAAATCCCTCACAGAGCTGAAGGCATTGTGTTATCAACTGGATCAGAAACCCATGACCATTGTTCATTTTGAGAAATGTGTTATCACTCTTGATCGGAGGCAGAATTCCCCCAAGCACTGCTGCTGAAGTAGACACCATCAAAGTGATTTATTATTTTGAAAGCGCTGTCTCATGCCACTGTGTGTTTCATTCTGGCTAAGCCTTTCTGGAGCAAACAACTGGATCTGCCGCCCAATCGAGCTGAAATTTATTATGGTGATGAAACAGACCTGGATTTTAAGGCAACCTCTTGACGCTGTGGGAATGTCAGAATCTGGCCCTGTTTATGGTTGTCACTATGTTGGACTAGTTTTTACCTGGAAGAGTGGAGCGGCAATAAAAAGGCTGAAATAAATGAAACTGATAAAAAATGCATCGAACTAAATTCATAGCTGCTATACATTGGAAGGGAAACAACAGAAGTGAGGTCAGGTCGTGTTATCTCCTCATGTGAGAACAAATCAGAAATGATATTGGTGCATTGTTATGCTGTTAAGAAATATGGTGTAAGATTTTACGATTCGAAGAGGACGTAGTTTGTGTAAGTGAACTTTGCCTGGACTCAGGGAACCTCCAACTCAAATGGTTGGCTCACAGAGAGAAAACCAGACATTATGTTCCTCCTCGCGGGAGCACACCACACTGTCTGTGGGGTAAAGGCAGATTAGTCATGAGTTGATTTTTGAAAATGGGTGACGTGGGTTTATTGTACCATTCTATTTACTTTTGCACATGTTGGAAATTGTCCTTATTAAGAAGTGAAATTTTGAAAAATAAGCTACACATTTTAAACATGTCTATTTCCTAGATAAAACACAGAATCTGGGTTGCCTCTATGACATCAAAATGATCCTTTAACTTTGAACCCCTGTTATTTATCTTCATTTATAATTTGAAGCTGTTTTTTTTCTGTCTGTATATATTTTATCCTTCATTTCCAATGTTTAAATATTACAAAGAGGCAAGTTAAAAATTGTAAATGACTAAAGGACTTCAGGAAGATTTTTAAAAGTTCCAGATGAATACTAAGCAGTGAGTCAAAAGCTGCAGGTAGGAAGGGCTGAGTAAGACAGTTCCCTTCATTCCAGCATCAAGTGCCCACTTACAATGAATGACAAGTACTCATCTCCTGCTAACAATTACATAACGCTTTGCACTTGCAAAGTTTAGGATAGTTTCCTAAAAGAATAAAGTAAATCAAAAGAATTCATGGTAGAAGTATCTTTATGAAGATAGTAAGACAAACGTTCTGTGTGCCTGTGCTTTTCTCCCTAGTTCCGAAGGCAAACATGAAGATATCCCGTACCAGGTTGTGTTGCCATTTTTTGTTTTTTGTTGTGTTTTTTTTTTGGGGGGGGGGTGGATTTCTTAAAACGCAAACAAAAACACAACGTGACAATGCACCTGTCGTTTGTGGATTTTGCAGCATGTCTAGAAAAGTTGGCTCAAACTTTGCATTGCCCACCTTGTCTTAATTGCATTAGTGAAGCCGATACACGTTTCTCCCAGGGAGAAGGTGGAATGTGCACTTGAACTTTGGTATCTGCTCATTCTCTCTGCCAAGGCAGGCATAAGAGCACAGAGTAAGATTCTGATCCTTTTTTGGTTGGTTTGTTTTTGGTACCATTGCCTCAGTTTTTAGCTGAGTCTTCCTGTGTCAAAACCCTGGTCTACAAATAATTATGTTCTCTGCTAAATCGTGTGGCCACGCATGCACCGAGGCGCAGGAAACGTGTCACTGCTTGAAAACTGCACCCACAGTTTCTCACGGTACCTCACACTCACAGAGCAGGGGGAAAGCAATCTCTGATGGCAGTTCATTTCCAGTGCCCCTTCTCATGTTTCAAGCCTGGTGACAGTTTACTGATTTAATTTTTAAATTTACTTTATTTTTTAAATATATTCCTTTGATATATTCAGCCCAAGGAATGAGTGACCACTTCAGTTTTCCTTATGGTCCAAGCAGTTCAGTGGCTACCATTGGAAATGATAGCCAGGTTGAAGACAGGATAGGAGAGAGAGAAAGAGGCATTAAGGGAAGGGGAAATGACTTGGTTTCTTGGATAAAAGAAGAAACGATCTTTTTAAAGGATTGAGGCTAATTGTCTCCTGTCATAGTACACTTGCTCCTCTTCTCTGCCACAGCCAGCTCATTTATTTAAAGCCGCCTGAGGACCAGAGACTGTGCTGGGCCTGTAATTCAGCAAATGGCAACAGCAGTCTTGTTCTATTTTCCTTCTGGTAGCAGGATGGGCTCCTGGGCTGGTCACCAATTCTCTCTTTGTGGTTACGGAATCCTGTCTAGGATTTCCTTTGTTCTCACAACAACCTTCCGAGGCTCATGCAGTGCTCCGTCTGCATGTGGTGAGTGCAGCTCAGAGACACTGATTTGCTGCTGTCTGTGCCGGACCCAGACACAAGCTCAGATGGGGATGCTGAGGTCCAAGATCTTTCTAAGCCATCCATCTCTCTGGGAGGCTTTTTAGTGTTTACTCTTTGTTCTACCTTGGAAGAAAACTGTCTGCTCAATGGTATAATCCCACCCTCCACAGAGTGTTGTCATCTTTGGGGATGCTGTATTTTTTCAAGCCTCCCCTTGGGATCCTCCTTCTTAAGCCTAAAGGTTGACATTCACCTGGGAAAGGTGCCACCTTCTCAGATATCAGGCATGGATCAGAGAGCTCTGGGAGGAGTGAGCTTGAGATTTGCTTGGGTTTAATTGCAATTGTCAGTAGGATTTCTTTTTTTTAATTATATTTTTATTGATTTTAGAGAGAGAGGGAGAGAGAGATAGAAAAATTGATGAGAGGGAAACATCAACATCAATTGACTGCCTCCTGATCTCACTGGGGATCAAGCACACAACTGTCACATGTGCCCTGACCAGGAATTGAACCGTGACTTCTGGGTTCATGATGCTCAACCACGGAACCACACCTGCCGGTCATCAGTAGGGTTTCTTAATGCAGACCTTCAGCTAGAACTCAGAAGAAATTAAAAAATAAATAAATGAGTTTTGTTTCGGACATGACAGCTATATTTGCCTAGCTAAACCCCAAGTTCATCCTGACTACTTCTATTACTTTCATTGACTATTGATAAAAAACTCTTAAGTGGTGGTTTTGTTCAGAATTTAATTGGTTCTCAAAATATGGCCCTGCAGACCTTTGGAGATTCTAGAGATGTTTTCAGGAAGTATGTAGTTCAAAACTATTTTTCTTATTATACTAAGATGTTGTTTGCCTTTTCAAATGTGTTGACATTTGCACCAATGATGCAAAAGAAATGGTGGGTAAAACTATTAACACCTTAGGACCAATTAAGGCACCAAATGTACAGCCATCAGGGTACCGTGTAATCTTCATTGCCGTATAATTGCAGGGAAAGGAAAAAAAGAACACAATTTCACTTAGGAATATATTTGATGAAGCAGAAAACAATTTCAATGTTGTTACTTTATACTATGCCGTGTGACAAAGTGGGAGCTATGCATAAAGCACTTCCACATACTGAAAAACGATCATGTCTCAAGGAAAAACACTTGTGTGATGGAGTTGTTACTGAGCTACCCATTTTTTCCATGTAACACCATTTTTACTTGAAAAAAAAAATGACAAACTATAGTTATGGAGACTTGGCAACTTGTCAGGTATTTTCCTGAAGGTGAATATAGCAAGTCTGTTATTTCAAGGAAAATAACTCTGACTATTTGATGCCAATGATACAGTTGGACCCTTCCATTTTGGAAAATTTATACCCACCATTATTAGCCTTTCAGCTTCCGATGCTTAACAAAGATTTTCTCAATGCATCTGTTATTGATGTTAATGAACAGTGTGGTATTTTAATCTGTATAGTAAAATGTCAGTGGTTGGAAGATCTACACAGCTCAGTAAGCCTGTGTTTTCGAAATGACCCATACAAGATGTGATAAAAACATCTACGAGTCAAGGGTCCATTGAAATAATAAAATAGGCGAATGGACTTAATGTAGTAGAGTTTGAAAAGCTCATTGATGATGGATTTGGAATCCACATTGCAACTAACTTTTAAGAAGCTACCATTTGCTAAGTTTTGATGTAGTATCAACAAATATTCATAATTATAAGCTATTAAGACACTCTTTTTCAATTACTCTATGTGTGCAGCTAGATTTTATTCTTTTGTTGTTGTTGTTGTTCTTAATCCTCACCCGGGAATATTTTTCCATTGATTTTTTTCCCTTTATTTTTAAGAGAGAGACTGGAAGGGAGGGGAGAGACAGGGAGAGGGAAACATTGATGTGAGAGAGACATAATGATTGGTTGCCTCCTGTATGCATCCAGAACAGGACCAGGGATGCTGCAGCCGGGGTACCTGCCCTTGACCAGATCAAAACAAGGGACCCTTCAGTTCTTGTGCTCTACCCATTGAGGCAAACCATATAGGGCTAGATTCTATTCATATACTTCAACTAAAACAAAGTTGCAACAAATTGAATACAAATGCAAATATTAAGAATCCAGCTGGGCCAGGGAGAGGGAAACATTGAGGATGGAGTGTCGGCCTGCGGACTGAAGGGTCGCAGGTTCGATTCTGGTCAAGGGCATGTACCTCGGTTGCGGGCACATCCCCAGGAGGGGGTGTGCAGGAGGCAGCTCATTGATGTTTCTAACTCTCTATCCCTCTCCCTTCCTCTCTGAAATCAATAAAGATATATTAAAAAAAATAAAAAAAATCCACTGGGCCTTGGCCAGTGTTGTTCAGTAGTTAGAGTATTAGCTGGAACACCAAAGGGTCCAAGCTTCAATTCCTGGTCAAGGGCATTGTACCTGGGCTGCAGGTTCGATTTGGGCATGTACAGGCTGCCACCAATCGATGCTCACAGAGATGTCTCTTTCTCTCTCTCCCTTCTCTTCCTTTCCACTCCCTCTGAAAATAATCAATGGAAAAAAAATCCTCAAGTGAGAATTAACAAAAAAAAAATTAAAAAGAATCCAGCTGACTCTAAGATGAAAGATTTGCAAAATCATAAAAATTACCACTCTTCTCATTAAGATTTTTATTTTGGAAAACATTGTTATCTTTCATAAAAATGTTATGTATGTTAACATACAATGGAGTTGTTATTGTTTTAAATGAAAAAATTAAATACCTCAATTTTAATTTCTAATAATGGCAAATATCAATAGAGAAGAACCCACATAAGCCAAAATGTTGAGTTCTCAATTTTTAAGACTATAACAGGGTCCTGAGACCAAATGACTTTTAGAATTTTTAGGTTGACCTTTCCTTTTATCTTTCTTCCAGAAATCCAGCATTTTTCATTCTAGTGACCACAGAGAGAAGGAACTGACAAATATCAGTGTATGTCATATTGGGGACTGATTATTATGTAGGCGGCAGGTGATACAGGTGACAGAAACTATAATCCTTTTTTAAAAAACTGTAACGCTTCTTTTTTCTAATCATTTTTACTGTGCAAGGTACTTTCTCAGACAGTTTTTGTTATAAGCCTTTCTCATAAAAAGAGGACGGTCAGGAAGTGGGACCAGAACAACCCAGAAGCGATGGTGGTTTCTAACTTTAGAGCTCGCCTGCTGCTGGTCGCTGTATGCTAAACTGTTGCTTTATTTGAGCAGAACAAGGTCGTGGCAATACTTCTGAGCAAGTGGTCAGAGCCATAGCATTCAAAGCTGAATCTCAAAAATAGCTGCAAGATCTGTGGATAGAGCATCAGCAGATCAACTGCGTGTGGCACTCGCTTTGAAGTCAAAATTCTTGCAAAATGCAGAATCTGACTTTTCTTAATTTTCTCAAGTATATCATTGAAATGACACTAATGTGGTAGTCTCTCGGTGGAACTGAGATTTGGGTAAAACAAAAGTGATTTAATTTTTTGATAGAAAAATTAATTGCTTCAGAGTCTATTTTCATTATGTTTCAATCTCACTTCCAGCAACTCCTGATCTCTCTGCTCTTCCCTGCCCCACCCCACCCCCAAGTGAACAAGGCAGCCGAGGTTCTGTTTTCAGGATAGTTATAGTGATGTTAGGTTTTCTCCAATAACGCCCTGGGTCAGTGGACAGCTGGAGAGGTGGGCAGACCTGTTTCTTCCCTCCTCCCCTGCAGCTTGTCTTCAGCATCACGATTTCATCCTGGTGTCTGAGACTTCTGTTCTGGGTCTCACGTCAGTGCTGGATGACTCCTTGCAGGAGGTTGAGAGTGTGTGTTTGGGGTGGGATGCATAGCGCCCTAGGGTTGCAGGCATATTCTTTGTGTATGTCAGGAATTGCCTTAGGTTTTTGTAAACTTTTCACACCGTTTTGGAAAAACTCAGTTGCTTCCTCCATGAATTTATATTCAGTAACAAAAATATACTAGGTTGAGCAATACCTCTAAATTATCACGACTAGGGCCCAGGGAATCAAGAGAACTCTGTATGTATACACACACAGAATACTTATGTATGACATTATGTAATGTATGTATGATGAATGTGTGTGTGTGTGTGTATGCATGCACTTACTAATGACACTGGTTTATTCTCACAGAACTCAAAATTTGGTGTGTGGCTGGAGGTTCAATTAGACAAATTAACATAATATGCTAAGTGATAAATGCTGTGGGAAAAAATAAGACAGGCTAAGGCAGTAGTTGGCAAACTGCGGCTCGAGAGCCACATGCGGCTCTTTGGCCCCTGGAGTGTGGCTCTTCCACAAAATACCGACTTCTGCGCATGGGCCACGAAGTTTCAATCGCACTGTACGTGCGCGCCCGCACATGGTATTTTGTGGAAGAGCCATACTCAAGGGGCCAAAGAGCCACATGTGGCTCACGAGCCACAGTTTGCCGACCACTGGGCTAAGGGGACAGAGATGAGGGCTGTGTGTGTGTTCTGTGCAAATGTTTGAGCCAAAGATCTGAAAGGAGGCAGAGGGTGAGCCACAGGGTTGTCTAGGGGAAGAGAAAAGAAGTAAAAGACCTGAAGGGGGAGCATGGTTGGTGAGTGAGAGTTTGCAGCAGGGAGAGGACCGTGGCTGAGCCCTGAGCTCCTGGGGAGGTGCCCAGCAGCGCTGGCACAGGGTCAGCACCCTGTTAATGTCACTTTCCTTTTCAGGCACATGCCTTTGTTACGTAAATGAAATTCACCTATCGTTGATGCTGGCTTACCATTTGTCTGATTGAGCATAATCTTCTTTCTCCCTTTGGCTAGGAGCCTGGAGAGCACAACATTATTCCCATTTACAATGATTTAATATACGTTGCTAAAACACAAACTATTGTAAGTTTATCGTGAAGACTTTCCCAAGGTCTGTGAATTCCATCGTGACTTCTTATTGTGCTGAGCTAAATTAAGGATCCATTACACAGCTTAATAAGCATTAAAAGTTCAAATTGTCTGTCTGGAGATATATAACATGTTCAGGCACTGCTAAATATAATGAGCCGTAATTCCATTCTAGTTACAGGTTATTAAGAAATTATCCTTATTTGCGCACCTCACCCATCTTAAACACAGTCAGAAAGTTTAGGTTGAGCTGGAATCTTCCGTTCTTGAACGTGGTGGGAACTATGATGGTTGTGACGTTTTAATAAATGTCAGCGACAGGGAGAAGTAAATCGGTTGGAGCTCAGTCGGGGCACACTGGAGGTTAATCTTATTGCTTGGTACTCCTTCCTGTTAAGGACACTTCCATTATCTGAGTCCTTCGATTGGAATTTGCCAAGTACTAAAAGCAGGGCCTTCACAAAGCATGAGATGGTAAGAGAGGATCTGTGCTAGAGCAATGGAATCACTTGAAACTTTTGAACAATACAGATTGCGAGGCCCCTGCCTGAACCAGAATCTCTGGGGAAGAGGCCAGGGAAACAGATTCCTTAGAAGCACCGTGGCTGGTTGGCCACGTTTGAACACCGCTGAGTATCCTAAGTCATATCTAATGTGATGAGTGGAAAGTTTTGGCGATTGGGAGGTTTGATAGTTGAAGAAAACACAGAAAAAACAACAACCCGCAAAGCAGCGTGTATCACTTTGGTGTTGTCTTTTAAGAATTGACAAAACCCCGCATGGCTTCTTTGAAGAGTCATTAGAAAGGCTGGGACACAGGGAGGCCAGGTTACGTTTTTGCACTTTTAGGAGGAGAAAACGAGACTCAGAGGCTAAGGCCCTTGCCACTGTGTCAAACCCTCCCTGCTAATGCGGGACTCAAACCAGGCTTGAAAAAAGTAAGTTCAGGATAGGAATGTTGGCTTTACTGCCTCTCTGCTATTGGACTGGACACACGTTACAGGTATTTCCCATGACTTAGAGGAAGGAACTGGGACCAGAAAAAGGCAATTTGATGTGACTCCGATTACAACGGGAGCGAACACTTTTTTTGTAGTATATTTGTTTTTAAAGGGTTGAGTGACAGTATGCTCATTCTAGAACCAAGGACAGGTCACATAACTTGGTATGTACTTTTCTGACTGGTTTGAAGGTATGATAACATCTTCCACTTCACGCTGACTTTCTCAGCACTCTCATGAAAAAAAAAAAAAAGGGTTATTTTAGCAAAAGTATTTGAAAATGTCATCAATTTTCCAGAGGCCGGGCACGGCTCCGCCAGGGGTGGTCTCGTTTTCACCGGTGATTTCACTGGTGATGGACCTGAGGCCCCAATTTACTGAGTCAGGGCTTTGCTGTGAGTGTAGCGGCTGGTCAATTTCATGACCTGCATCAGCTGCACGATTTCACTTTCACCCTGCACCCGATTTTTATTGTGTAAGCTGTATTGGGGGACAGATCTGATCCTTAGAAAGGAATTTCAGTAGCCATTCACACGGTGGACAGGAACAGGTTTCATCAGGGAGGAATGTCAGGGGAGGGCCTAATTTAAACGTGGTCAGTCTGTTTCTTGGCAGCTGTTTCTTACGCTGTCAGCATTTGGCTTACCTGTATCAATCTCACCTTTATGGGGATTTTGGATACAAAAATTCACATGAGGTCGGGTGTCTCAGTAAAATGAATCACTTCTTTCTTAGAAAAGTGTAGCAAGTCATATATCTATGATAATAAAAGCGTAATATACTAATTAGACCACACAGCCGAATGATCTTCTGGACAACCTTCCGGATGAAGTAGGGGCTGCAAGGGCTGAGGGCAGCCCACGTCTCATGCGAGGGCCAAGCCCCTTGCATGAATTTCATGCATCGGGCCTCTAATATATGTGTGTGTGTATACATATACATACATATACATACACACACACACACACACACACACACACATACATACAGGTAGTGTTCAGATACCACTCTGTAGAAGGGACTGCCTGTCCGGGTACCACTGTCTTACCTAATGCTCTTAGGATCCACCCAGGCAAAGGAGTGCCTAACAATACGCAGAGGGTTCTTTCTACCAGTGGACTGCAGAAGGGGTTCATTGAAAAGACTGAAGCTTAACTCTGGGAGGGAACCATCCATTTTAAGTGACGATTCAGTAGGACACAGTTGTCTCCTGCTGGTTCCTGTGAGGACACTGGGAACACGGAGCAGGATGCAGGAGGAACAGGTTCAGAGTCCCGCTCAGGTGCACCTGTGATCCGTCAGGTCTTGTTCCACACCTCTGCCTCACGTGTTCTAGGCCCTCACTGGAGGTCTCTAATTCCTGCCTTCTTGGTCTTTGCATCTATGAATGTTTGAAGGGCACAGAGTCCAGTCCTTATGGGCTGTCTCTAGTATACAGAATATCGATTGTGTGCCAGTCCTTATGGGCTGTCTCTAATATACAGAATATCGATTGTGTGCCAGTCATTATGGGCTGTCTCTAATATGCAGAACATCGATTGTGTGCCAGTCCTTATGGGCTGTCTCTAATATACAGAATATTGATTGTGTGCCAGTCATTATGGGCTGTCTCTAATATGCAGAATATCGATTGTGTGCCAGTCATTATGGGCGGTCTCTAATATGCAGAATATCGATTGTGTGCTGGCTGGTTGTTTACCATTTCCCCCTCCCCAGCATCTCCCCCCCCCCACACACACACACATGCAATCACACATACACAGCTCTAATCAGGGAATGCAAACTGCTCGTGGGCTGAAATGGCCCACACACTGGTTTTGTTTTGTATGTGACATAGTACAATGGTTAGAAGTTCTTCACCTTGAACTCTTCAGTCAGGGCAGGGTTCTCCAGGGCACCCCTTTCCCAGCACTCCCTGTTGTCTGAATTCCCTATGACGTCACACCTCATGGCTCCCTCTCTCCGTTAGTAATCCTGAATCTGGGTATTTGTTCAGTGTGTGTACTTGGCAGTGTGAGGTAGCCACGGGGGCATATTTAATTGTCCTTTAAGAAGAAGGATCACTTCTTTGCCAGAGTCAACTGAAAACACTTTCCCTTCACTGAATGCCCTAAAGGTTCCTCCCTGGCACCATTCGGCATCCCAACCTTTCCCCAGCTGGCACTCCCACTTCTGGTTTTGAGTCATGCAGAGTCTCATTGTTATGGGGAGCTTCATGGGCGCGGGGAGGGGTAAGAGAGAAATCTCTCTTTGCTTTTAATCCAGAAAAATAAGTCAGGCTTTCAGATAATGCCTTCAGCTTCCTGAATGTACCCCCCAATTAATTTCTGGTGTTAGTATTAATCCCACTCTTAACAGAACCCTACAGGCGGAACCCCCCTGGGGAATTGCCCTTGAGGATCTCTTATGGTGCTTCAGGTCAGATAGACCTGTGTCTGCTTCCTGTACCTTCTAGCCATGTGACCTTGAACCATATCTGCCTCAAATGTGAAACACGGAGCTAGTGGCATCTATTCCCAGGGTTGCTTGAAGGTGACATGAGATTATACACACATGCACACACCCACAAAGTGTTATATTAAGGCCTGATGCAGATTATACACCCACCCATTGTGAAAGGAAATTCGTACCCAATTTATTTCCATGTACACTGTGGTGAATCATCTAAAAGGCACTGGGGAAAATATGATGACATACACCCCCTTTCTCAGCCATTGTCTCAAGTCCTGGACAGCAACTGAAGTTCACGTGTGTGTCACACTCTGGGAGGGGGCACGGTACATTCCCATCTGAGTGCCTATGTGCTTTTGGTAGTAGCCACCATCCATGATGCCATGGCTGGGAGAGAAGGTGTGGGAAAGATTTACTGCCTGTGTGGAGAGTGTTGCTTTGCCAGTTTCCTGCTTGCTAGGCCCCACAGAGAACATGTGTTGTCCCTCTTTTTAGATCTGCCCCCCAGAGCCAATTATACACCTTGTCCCAAGTCCCTCCTTGAGGATCTGGCTAATGTTTGGGTTGATGCTGCTGGCATTACCTTTCCTTGTGGGTGCCAATTGTCATATAGGGTGTGTGTGTGTGTGTGTAGACCAGCCCTATTCATGGGCAGCCCCACTGCTCTGGGTGCTCCCTAGGAATCTTGGAAGAACAACAGAACAGGAAATTGGGGTTTACTCCCCTGCCTAGCTTGACCCAGGGAGCAGTAGGTCCAGGAGATTGCTCTTTGGGATCATATTGAAAACCAGCCCCCATGGCTGGCTGGTTCTTGTAGCACAGGTCTAATGAGTGCCTTCTTCCTATAGCCGTGTTAATGTTAATTAATGCTTACAAGACATTCCCAGGTCCCAGAAAGAATGTGTGTTTTAAAAGCAGATCATATGTGCAACTTGTCATTACTTTCTTGTCTGTAGAGGGTCGAATTTTAAGTTCCCGGGCAGACGTTGTACATTGCCAGGCAGCAGAGGCCCCTGTCCCCTACTTCTCCTGGGACCAGGATTTTGTTACGTCTCGTCACCAACCTGATGGCCTGACCGAGGGCTGCCCATCACCATGGAGCAACTCTGCGTGTTTGCTTTGTTATTTATTCACAAATTGCAGTTGGTTCATTCCATGTGGAGGTTTTTATAGCCTTTGGTCTTTCCCAAATATTTCCTTAGTTTATTGAATTGGTTCCTCATTTATAAGTTAAAGTGTGTGTTGACTTTTGTGGTTTTAATTTTACAGGCTTGGTTGCCTTTGTATTATCACATGGTGTCTCTTGTTTGAGTCCATAGGCAAGGTCTGTTTGCTTGCTGGCTTGCTTTGTTTAGGGCTTAACCATTACCCAGTTCCTTCTTAAGTTAAAGATGGTGTTATGTTCAAGGGAAAATCCATTTTAAATCCAGTACTTAATTATTAACTGAAATACAGTGTGTATTTTGGAGGCAAAATTACAAGTTTGTTGTATGTGAAGGAGAAACATGTGCTGAAAATCCGTTCTGTGTGGATTTGGGTTAGCCTCTTTTTTTAAAAAAAAATATGTTTTTATTAATTTTAGAGAGAGGAAGGGAGGGAGAGAGAGATAGAAACATCAATGATGGGAGAGAATCATTGATCAGCTGCCCCCCCTCCCCCCACCGACCCCTACTGGGGATCAAACCCGATACCCAGGCATTGTGCCCTGACCAGGAATCAAACCATAACCTCCAGGTTCATGGGTCGAAGCTCAACCATGAGCCACACCAGCCAGGCTGGGTTAGCCTCTTTACTTTGTGTTGCCTACAGGTAGGGTTATATGAATCTCAAGGGTGAGGGTAGGCTCAGCTGCTTCTGGGACACCTGACAGGTATCAGCAAAATATGTTGAAGGCTCTTCCCCTCGAGGGGTCTTGGGAAGGTACTGCTGCCTGGGAGAGCAAGCAGAGTCTAGATCTAGGTGTTTGCTTCCTGCTTCTAGCGCCATTTCTGTTCCATGGAGTGTGACAGTGGGGACGGTTATGGCTAAGTTTCTCCTTCCACAATCCCCACTGTATTCTTGGATGCTTTCCCTTTCCCTCTCAGATGGAGCCCAGTGCACTCCCTGGATTGAGAAGATGGGTCTGAACACCCAGGGAAACTAAGGCAGCTGGAGATCACAGGATAGAGTACCAGAGAGGAATTGGCTGCCCAGAGAGAGAACTCCAGAGTTATGCAAAGTAATCTCCTTGAGTTTTCAACAGAGAACTGATCATTATAAGGGAACTAACTACCTGAAGCCCAGGAAAGACCCATCCAGAAGGGTTAGAGAGAACTTTGTCTATAGTTCACACAGGGCCAGGAATTCTGCCTGTTCCTGCAACCAAATGAAAACCTCAAGACTCATGGATTACTGGGGTTGAGTACACAGAATGTTCTTGCCTCCCTACTGCAGACTGACTAGCCCTTGACTGAGCACATTTCTGGCCCACCTAAAAGGTCTAAAAAGCAAGATCTGATAGGATCAAACTATCTCTAAGTAAATTAACTGTGTCTCCAAACAAAGTTCAAGAATATTTACAGGAATACAAAACTATTCGGTACTCAACAAGTAAAATTCACAATGTGTGGCATCCATTAAAAAATCACCAGAAATGCCCTGGCTGGTGTAGCTCAATTGGTTGGGTGTTGTTCTGTGCACCAAAGGGTTGCTGGTTTGATTCCTGGGCAGGGCATATGCCCAGGTTGCAGGCTTGATCCCTGGTAGAAGGCGTGCAGGAGACAGTCGATTGATGTTTCACTCTCACATGACCTATGATGGGAGATAAATCAATCCATTGAAACTGTCCCAGAACTAGCACAGCTGTTAGAATTAGCAGACAAGATAGTAAAACAGTTATGATAACCATTCCATATGTTTAAGAAGTTAAATCCAGAGATGAAAGATTAAAGAAAAAAAGACACAAATTGGATCCCAAACCTGGTGTGCCTTTCAATCAATCCTAATGTTACTTCCTTATGTTGTTACTCAATCCGTATGTTACTTCCACCAAATCCACATGACCTGAACCTGGCCCCTACTAATGTATCTGATCCCTAAGCCCCTCCTGCTCCACTCAGTGTTCTCTCGAACCCAGACTCTGGGGTCACCACTGCAGTGCTAAGTTGGTGATGCCTAGGAATCAGCTGACCCTTTAACCTTCCTTCATCCCAGTGCCAGACTGAGCGGTCAGCCTAGAGTGCTGCTCCTGGGACAAGGCATGCTGCTGGCCCACTGGCATGTGAATGCTGGTGTATCATCAGGCACCCAGCAGAAATTCGAGTGATGTTCTTGTTGACTTTTCAGCAACTCCAAAACCTTCACACTTGCAAATCTTCTATTTTTTTTTCCTCACCCAAATTTCTGGTTCTGATACTCTGCTGAGAAAAATCCTGCAATGACTTCCATCTTTATGTCCCCGCTGCCTCTCAGATGCCATCTCCTTTCTTTCTTTCTGCAAGTTGCCAAGGAAGCCTCTATTGCCACAGCGGCGACATACACTGTTTTCCTGGGCAGATCCATCTTCTCTGGCGTCTTAACATACTTTGCTTGCTCACTCCTCTAGCCTGACTACACTGTGTGCAGTGCCTTACTCTCCCCTGATTGGTTCTCCTTTGGTGATGTGGATGGAAAGTAATTCTTCACCGGAACCTCAGCTACCTTCTGTTTTTCCCCTTTTATGGCCATCTCTCTTGACAAATATTCTGTATCTGCTCTTCACCATCCACTTTCCCCTCAGCCTCTGAGCCTCTTTTGTTCAGACACCTCTTTATTCAGACACCACCGTGACCTTGCTGCTGTATTTTGTTCCGTTTACTGTCCTTTTGAGAGCCTCAAATGACTGCCAGAAGTCTGTGCCCTCTCTTGTGAGTGGTGGTCCTCAGCACCTGCAGCTCCTTGTCCCATTCTCTTCAATGACACCTCAACCTTCATCACTCTCTTCAACACCCCCATGTACCCTGTGCCTTCGTTCTGAGCAGATGGCCTGCTTCCTACATGATCAAGAAGATTGCATCAGGTGTGACCTCTCTCAACTACATCTGCTCGGACTTTAATCTGTTGTCCCACCCATCCTTGTTCCTTAGCCTCTGTCCCAGACAGTAGTTGTCTGCTTTTGCCGAACATCTGTGCTCTCTCAAGACCTCGCTTCCCTACCTCTAAATCCCCCATTTCCCTGTTTCTTGGTTTCTTTCTCCAATCTGTAAATATAGCTAAGCCTCCTCATCCTAAACATCTTTTCAGCACCTTCTTGGTTACTTTCCAATTTGTTTCCTCTTTTTCATCCAGATGCCTTTGAACGTAGTCTTTGTACACACCCTTTCCTTCTCTGCCTTCTGTTTTCTCCTCTAGCTCTCTGGCTTCCCTCACCACCATTCTGCTCAAGTAGCTCTTGATTTGGGTCACCAAGAACATGTTGCCAAATTTAGTCAGGATTTTTCAGTCCTCACCTTACTAGACATCTCTGCTGTCTTGGAAAATGCTCAGCACTTCCTCTACCTCAGGGCCCTAACACTCTTTGACTTCCACATTCGGAGCCTGCTGACCATTCTTAAACCTCCTGGACTCTTCCTTCTTTGTATCTTTGGGCTCCTCTCCCTCCCCTTCAGTTTGTATTCTCCAGGGATCAGTGTTCAGTCCATTGCTGTTCTCACTCATGTCCCTGGGGATCTGTGAGAGTCTGGGGATTTCACTCTCCCTGTGGCTTTCTACCCCTGCCTCTGTGTCTACAGTCCAGAGCTCTCTCCTGTCAGCTTTCTGTGTCCAGTCATATGCTGAGCACACCTCAGCACTCATTCATTCTTGCAATTAGCAGTCTTCTATCCCCATGTTCTGTTGAATATAAACTGTTGACTATGATGAAGGAGATACCCCTCTCTGCTACAGTATTCTGATCCCGCCTCCGTATCTTTGTCCTTCCTTGGTTTCCTTCATGGGCCTACATTTCTCCTTGAACATCTTACAAGTATGCATCCATCCTGACAGGATCTGTCATCTTCAGGGAGACTGTCAGTTATTACCCTCAGCCTCAGTTCTTCCCATAAGCCCAAGTTCCGTGATATCTTTCAGACACCTCAAACTCAGATCCCAGTCATCATTTTCCTCCCATATCAACTCCCGTGCTTACTCAGTTTCTGCCATTGCGACCTCTTCTCCTCACACCTGTTTCAACCCACTTATTTCCCCTACCTAAATGTTTCATCTCTCAAAAAATACCAAAAGCCATTTGAAGTTAGCTTCTGTGTACCCCACCCCCAACATGCTGATATGAAAGAGCATAAAGTGAGACAGAGAAGATAGAAAGAGAAGTGGTTCCTACCATTTCCCGTTTTAACAAGCATCTGCAGAGCTCCACCCCCTCCAACTTTGACATTATGTAATCACATAGAAGTGATATTTTGGGAAGAGGTTTCATCCAGACTTTCATTTCTAGCTAGAAGGAGAGCAAGGGAAGAGGATTGGCCACTTGAAAGGTTGAGGATATGGAATCAGTTTAATGAGGATTCTCACTCTGGATATTTATAGGAATTTTTTAAATAACATTTCCTTTACACTATGTTATGTGGAATCTTCTTTCCCTTTGGGTGGTGGATTTACATATAATACTCACCCAAGGATATTTTTCCATTGATTTTCAGAGAGAATGGAAGGGAGCGGGGAGAGAGAGAAAGAGAGAAACATTGATGTGAGAGAGACACATCCATTGATTGCCTTCTGCATATGCCCTGACCCGGGCTGGGAATCGAGCCTGCAACCAAGGTACATGCCCTTAATGAGGAATCGAACTTGAGATCCTTCGGTCCATGGCTGATGCCCTAACTACTGAGCAAAACCGGCTAGGGCTGGGTGGTGGATATTTTAACACTGTATTGGGCTAATTCCATAACTTTCCTGTTACCTTGTGGTTATTTTCACAGCTTTATTGAGGTACAGTTGACAGATACTTAAACTGCACATGTGGTGGTCCTTACACATACATTGCAAAAGGATTCCCACCAACTAGTTAATTAACATATACATCACATTCTTTAGTTTTATGAAGTTATTTTTAATTGTGGTAAAATGCATATATTACAAAAATTTAGCATTTTAACCATTTTAAGTGCACAGTTCAGTGGTATTTATTATATTTGCATTGTTGTGCAACCATCACCGCCACCCATCTCCAGAACTCTTTTAAAACCTAATAGAACTCTTGCCAAATAAAAACTCTATCCATTAAATAATAAAGCCCCATCCCTCCTCCCACCAGCCTTGGAAATCACTATTCTGCTTTCTGTCTTTATGAACTTGACTATTCTGGTTGTCTTCTACATGCTTATTTCACTTGTCATAATGTCCTCAATATTCACCCATGTTGTAGCATGTGTCAGAATTTTATTCCTGTTTTAGGCTGAATAAAAACTACCTTTGTTTATCTGTTCATCTGTACATGACATCTTCATGACTTATTTTATAACTGGAAGTTCGTACCTCTCTCCAGGGAGGGTGAATTCTTGTCCTGAGGCCCAACATCCCCTCCCCTTCTTTCTATCTTCCCTCTTCTCCCCCTGATTGGAGCTTCCCTCCCTCAGCTTCAGGTGGGAAGGGAATAGTCTCACACCCTCTCATGCTGACACCCCTTCCTTTCTCAGATGCATTCTGAGTTTGTGGCAGTGGTGCAGCTTTAGTGGTGGGGTTAGAGGTCCTGTCTCTAGGAAGCCTTGATGGGAGGAGCCTCTCAAACTCAGATGATAGGTACTTAGTACCTTTTCCTCAGCTAAAATTCTGGGATAACAGGACAATCTGACCCAACGTTCAGCTGCACTTAAGCAATTAAAGGGGACCTCGTTCTCTACGACATTATAAGGGCCATCCATGGAGGCCCTGAAATTCTACCTTCCCCTTCTCAGAAACCTTCATACCTGTAAAGGAGGGGCTGGGGTCCAGGACAGGTAGGGGTTAAGGCCCCTTTATTTAGCATTGACAGATACTTCAGTCTCTGTAGAGGCGAGGCTGTCCTTAGGGCAGACTTCTTTGAAAGGGCTTCCTCCTGTTGTGTGCACCCAGATCTCCTTACCAAATAGAACCCCAGTTAGGGTCCCCGTTCTTGCAGTCTTTCCTGATCTTTCATTATCAGTTTAACTAAAAGGGCCTTATTTCTAGGGCTGTTAGTAGAGCTCAGCAGCGGAAACTCTTTACATGGGCTGGCTTTATGCATTCTGACCCTTTCAGTTATCAAAGACCTTCACTGAAGTTCCCAGCGTCTCACCTAAATATACCTAGTTAGACACTATGTTTGGCTGGACTGATAATATCCGTAATGGCAAATTTTAATAAATTCAGTAAAGTCTCTAATTGGATTTGTTAATTTACAAAACTACTTAAACACTAATTGTGTATATGTTAGCCATATTTTGTGGCCTGAGGCAGGAGTTGGTGCATTGTGGATTCATCTTCCCTTATAAGGAGTCCAGCCCACAGCTTGAGAAAAGGTCCCAATAGCCAGTTTTCATTAAAAAAAAAAAAAAAGGAAAAGAAAAACTGCCTATAGAGTGATTGAATCCTTACCTTACAAAACTTGATAGTTTAAATGAAAGCAACTAGATTGAAAGTGTGTTTGTGTTTGCAGATTCTTTGTGTGTGAGGGCTTTTTTTCTGGATGCTTCCAAGGAAGGACTGACGAGGAAGCCACACCAGGGTTGTTTCTCCTCTGAAAGGGTAGCAGCGAGGTCAACTGACCCGCTGGTTACACTTGAAAAGGGAGAGTGTGTCTTTCGCCACCTCAAAGGCAGCTGTTTATTGAATTTCTCCACCCTGCAATTGTTTTACCTGGGGAATGGTTCCTGGAGAAACATCTAACATCTGCATAGTTCTATCCTGTTCCTTGGCAGTGTTTACTGAAGCGAGTTCTGTGCTACGTCCACACACTGCAAACTGCACGTACAGTGTGAGGGAGGATTTGGCCAGTCATGTAGCGTTTGGGTAGGTCATACTTGGAAACCTGTTGCGTATTTGACAGGTCAAGCCCATTCACTTGTTCATTAAAGGTTACATCCCTCATGTGCCAGGTACTAGTTTGGATCCTATTGTTAAAACGTGAGTGTGACAGCATCCTTGCTTACAGAAAGCTCAGTCTGAATAGGAAGGTGGTTCTCTACACACCAGTTCAGCATGACGCAGAATGACTAATGCACAAGGGACCTGGGCGCCTCCTGGAAGAAGGTCTGATGGCCTCTGGAGAGAAGATGGGGATGAAAGATAAAGCTAGGCTTATAGAGAGAGTGATGTGTGATGTAGATTCTGTCTTTATATCTGGAAGGATTCGCCTGAGCACGAGGTGTTGGTTTCTTTTTCTGAGAGATGTCTCAGGAACCTCAGAGTAACAGGAAGCCTTCTTGACAGGTTGGGCAGCTGCATTTCTTCCCTTGGCCCCAGAAACAGAATTATTCCTTTGGCATCAAAAGATACCACTTAGTCGCTGGGTTTTGCATTGGAATTAATAAATAGAGAGTCGCCAGCAATGATTGAAAATCTCTTGAAGGCTGTCCCAGAAGAGCAAGGATGTTAATACTGAAGCCTGGGCCATTTTCCATCCTGGGAATTATGCTCTGCCCTTTCCTAAATTCCCATGGTGGTTTCAAACGCAGAGACCATTGTTCACTTTCCTTCCTAAAAGAAACAATATATTTAACGTCTGGCTCTCTGCCTGACTGATGGAGTTGATCTCTGTGAGGCCAACACCCGTGGCTTCCCATCAGGACAAGCTCTCTGCCTCCATCTGATCTCCTGCTTTGGTTGAAGTCATTTAGATTCTACGCCAGCTCAGTAGGAGTCTTGCGTTATGTCCTGCTAGGTGGCTACAGCACCTTGATTCCCACCCCATGTTTAATAGAAAAAAAAAAAAGGCAAAATCTCAGTTCTTTATAGCAGCTAGAGATTTTCCAAAAGACCTATTATGGAAATTCTAAAAAATCTGTACTATCATAGGACTTTGAAGCTCAATACAAAAGAGTCCTTATCATGTTGTTCCATAGTTTGGGTCCAGGCAGGTGTCCTAGAGCAGAAGTTTTCAAATTTATTTTTAAACAACAAAATACTCCCCTCCACCCCCCAATGAAATCTACAGAATCCAAATACCACAGGGTTTCTCAACTTCAGTCCTATGGCTATCCAGAACTGAGAAATCTTTGTCCTGGGGCTGTTCTGTGCATTGTAGGATATTCAGCGGCATTCCCGGCCTCTATAATCTAGATACCAGTTGCAATTCTCACTCCAGTGGTGACAACACAAAATGTCCCCAGATTTTGCCAAATGTCCCCTGGGGGCCAGAATCACCTTGATGAGAACCAATGCAATCCTATATAATAAAAGGCTTATATGCAAATTGACCGAATGGTGGAACTATGATGTGAACTGACCACCAGGGGGTAGACGCTCAATGCAGGAGCTGCCCCCTGGCGGTCAGTGTGCTCTCACAGAGGGAGTACCACTCAGCCAGAAGATGGGCTCACGGCTGGAGAGCGCAGTGGCGGTGGTGGGAGCCTCTCCTGCCTCCAAGGCAGCACTAAGGACCCTGCGGGAGATGTCTGCCTGCCATCTTAGGCCTGTGGGGAGTGAGTCTAAGCCTGCAGGCAGACATCCCCTGAGGGGTCCCGGACTGTGAGGGTACCAGACTGAGAGAGGGCACTGGCCAGGTTGAGGGGGCCCACCCCACCCTCAGTGCACAAATGTCATGCACCGGGCCTCTAGTATCTATATAATAAAGAGCCAGGGTTGTAACGACCATTACGTCTGAAGGCTTGACCAGACCAGAAGTCAGTGCTGGGTTGCCCTGGCGACCCAGCACTGACTGGGGCCCCTGCAGGCACCCGACCCAGCACTGACTGCCTAAGGGGCTGTGGATCAGGCCCAGAGAAAGGCCTGCAGAGAGAGAGGCAGGGTCTGATCCGTAGCCTCTGTGGCAGCCATCGATCAGAACTTGCCTCTCTTTCTCTCCCGGCCTGGCCAACAGCCGCACCTCCATTTCTCTCCAGACCTACACAGGGGCTGCTGATTAGCCCTGCCTTTCTGATCAGGCCCTGTTGATAGGCCCAGAGACACTGACTGGCATAGGAACTGACCAATCAGAACCAAATATGGGTGAATGTAAGGAGCTAGTGGCTGCCTAGGAAGTGGAGCTTTTGATGCTGACTGGCATAGAAACTGACCAATCAGAACCAAATTGGATGGCAGAGGAGGGCAGTTGGGGGTGAGATCAGGCCTTCAGGGGAGGGCAGTTAGGGGTGATCAGGCAGGGAGAGGCAATTAGGAGCAATCTGGCAGGCAGGGGAGAGCAGGTAGGGGCGAGATCAAGCCAGCAGGAAAGGGCTGTTGTGGGCAAACAGGCTGGCAGGCAGGCAGAGGCAGTTAGGGGTGATCAGGCAGGCAGAGGAAGCTTGGGGTGATCAGGCAGGCAGGCAGAGGCAGTTTGGGGCGATCAGGCAGGCAGAGAGGTTAGGGGCGATCAGGCAGGCAGGCAGGGGAGTGGTTAGGAGCCAGCAGTACCAGATTGTGAGAGGGGGGTTCAACTGCCTCTGCCTGCCTGCCTGATTGCCCCTAACCTCTCTGCCTGCCTGATCCCCCGAGGGGTCCCCGATTGGAGTGGGTGCAGGCTGGGGCTGAGGGAACCCCCTCTCCATGCACGAATTTCATGCACCGGGCCTCTTGTAGTGTATAAAACTGGTTTTTAAAAAGGAAGGGACCTATGCTTTGGAGGTGGGATTAAACTCCTGCCCAGGTCCTTAACCCTCACTCCCTCACTGGTGGTGTTTGAGGAACTGATGTGGACCTCTGGCTACACAGACACACCATCCTGCACATGGGGTGGAGTAGGGGTGGGGAGGGGAATATTGTTTTAAAAATCTGGAACATGGACACTGGTTACAAAGATAGAAAAACAGCTAAAATTAGATAAACCCATTAGTCTTTTGAACCCAAATGTACACTGAGCGGTTCTGTATGTGTTTGCAGGTGTACTTGTGCGAGCACTTAGATGTATAGAATAAGGGAATAGAGAGGGTTGGGTGATGTTCATCTAACTCCTTATGCATTAGGGTTTGGCTATCCCAATTTTGCCCTGTTTTGCCAGAGACGCCACCTGAAGGCTTGTGGCTGTCTGCCCAAAAACAGAGCCCACCATGTCTGTATGAACCCCAGCTTCCATGAGACTCAGCAGAACTGGCCCTGCTCATGGGGGCTCCGAGGGTGGGCCAGTGCCTGCAGCCTCTTGCAGCCAGATGCCAGCTGGATCCCAGTTTTAACCATAGTCGTTTGAAAACATTGGATGGATTATTACACTTCTGCCCTTTGTCCTGAGGGAGTAACATGTGCTTCTGTGCATCTATGTGTGAGTGAACACACGTCTCTCGTTCAGGAAGCCCGACGTTGCCTCCTCTTCCCTGTCACCCTGAGCATTGACGGGGGACTCTAGGAGCTTGGCACCTGCCACCCCCACTGTTTCCTCTCTAACTATGCTGATGAAAGTATTGTGGGAGCCTGTCCTACAGGCAGACACTGTACCCCAGGTACGTGGGTGTCAGTCGGTATAAAAAACAATACCACTAAGTTACTCTCAGCTGTGGGAAGAGGCATGGCACTTAGAGCAATGTTTTATTCCCCCCCCAAAATCACATGACCATTGCAGTTAGACTTGGGGGCAGAGGCGTGAACAGACTCATTGTATCTGTATGTCCATCTGTGGGTCTCCAGCCCTTCTGAGAAACACCACTCCCACAAGTGCCTCCGGAGTCCTGCAGAGGTTTGCTTAGAATTCCTGGAAGAGGCTGATAAGAACCACTTCATGCTCCTTTGTCCCCCTCCTTTCTCCCGTTGCCCCTGCCATGGCTGGAGGAGAGGAGCTTGGGGCGATGACTTGAATAGGGAACCTGAGACCCCACATCCCCCTCTGGCCCAAGTTGGGGAAGCTAGCTGTAAGAATATTTGGAGAAAAGATGTATAGCCGGGGCTTAAGGTGTGAAATCAGTTCCATTTATTTAAGTCTCTGGTGTGGATCATTGCTATCAGATAAGTATACAAACCACCGAGCTGAAAACAGGCTCAACAAAGGTTACCAGGGATGTACTCGTTTATAGTTGACATTATCATGTGGGTGGTTTGATGAGTGACCCAGGAATACAATTGGTTTGTTCTGAAAGGGGCATGTCCCTGGTATGCTTTCTTCCCCACGGTGCACTAGTAAGTGACTGCATTTCCTGAGCCCTACCCTTTTGTCACCAAAATATGCAACCAGTTTTAGGTAATGCTGATAGGGATACGAAAACTAAACACTGTAAGACTGAATGGATTTAATAGCCAGGAACCATAGAAAATATTATTTTTGTTGTTGTTGTTATTTCTCACCTGAGGATATTTTTTCCATTGATTTTTAGAGAGAGTGGAAGGGAGGGGGAGGGACAGAGAGAAACATCCATGTGAGAGAGACACATCGATTGGTTGCCTCCCACATGAGACCCTACCAGTCTGAGGATTGAGCCTGCAACTGAAGTATGTGCCCTTGACCAGAATCGAACCCACCACCCTTCAGTCTGTGGGCTGACACTCTAACCACTGAGCTAGGGTAATATTGTTACGTTCATACTTTATGATGTATGTATTGTTCTTTTGAAAAATGTTTTTATTGACTTTA
Organism: Myotis davidii; assembly: GCF_000327345.1. Taxonomy (NCBI): domain Eukaryota; kingdom Metazoa; phylum Chordata; class Mammalia; order Chiroptera; family Vespertilionidae; genus Myotis; species Myotis davidii. The sequence goes on along the minus strand of NW_006293784.1, from coordinate 1,932,752 downwards.
GAGAAAGAGGGAGATATATAGAGAGAAACATCGATTGGTTGCCTCCTGCTGCCCCCTACTGGGGATTGAGCCCACAACCCGGGCATGTGCCCTGACTGGGAATCAAACCCATGACCTCTCAGTGCATGGGATGACGCTCAGCCACACCAGCCAGGGCTGCAGTGTTCTTACATGTATTCTCTCGTTTAATCATCACAAACCAGCCCTGTGACCTGGGTTCTCTCTTGGCCTTATCTTGAGAGAATCTAGGGAATCTAACAACAGAAACTTCTCAGTGCCTTTCTATGATCCGGGAAGGCTCACGCTCCTTCCTCCTGTCTAGCTCTGTTATTGACCTTCCTTTTAAATATCATCTCCCACTGGCCCGTTATTCTCACTGTAGTTCCAGCAGCACATTCTTTTATACTTTTATTCATTCGTTCATTCATTCATTCATTCAGTCAGTCAGTCAGTCTTTCTCCTGTGACCCAAAGGCAGCCATTAAATGGTTTTTAAATAGGGGCCTGACAGGGTGTGAATTGTTCAAAAAGGCCTTACTTGGGTATTTCTGGTTCTTCCTGCTTCTCTCCCTGAAACAGTCCTGCTCCAGCTTCAGATGCAGTTCAGGCATCACTTCCTCTGCATGGGCTCCAGACTCCCCACGCTGTCCAGCTCCCTCCTCTGGACTCATAGCACCCTGGATGTGCAGACTAGGGATACGACAACAACTGCTTTTGCATTTTAACTGTCTATGTACCGTGTGTCCTTCCTGCAAGACCACTGGGTCTCAGAGTTTAAAATGCAGATTATTGGCCCCCACCCCAGATATTCTGATTTAGTTTGAAATAGAGTTTGGGAATCTCCACTTTTTAACAAGTAGTGTAAAAACATTCAAACCTGTAAAAAAATTTTGTGAGCTTATTTGAGCCAAACTGTTGACAATTGCCAGGAAGCAGAATCTCTATGGTTTGGGATAATGCTCCACAGAATGGCAGTTTTTTTCATCTATTTTTATACATTGCAATCAAAGGAGGGTACATAGGTGGGTTACATGAAATTCATTGGTGATAGATTGGAGAGGTGGGAGAAAGCAAAGCGGGGGGGAGGGCAGGCGGGAGGGGAATCTCTGGAATTGGATAAAAAGTAAAATGATAGACACATACTTAGGTGGGTGCAGGATAGCCAACAGTCAACAATTAACATGATAGAACAATGAAGGTATTTGTGTTATCTGTCCTGGCACCCAGGCACATTAGGTTGTGCCCCAAGGGGTCGGGAAAAAGGGAAGTTACAAGTTACCCAGACATTTCAAAGATGTTATCATAGATGCAAAAAGACAGATAGGCTCAGTTAAGATAAAGGTTGACCTTATCAGTGAAGATACCAGCCTAGGATGTAACTACTGACCATAACTGCTTTTAGTTAAAGTTTAATTTCAGACCATCCTTTGTGGTTACTTTAGGTCTCTGAGTCTGCTAGGCTGCCATGCAGGCCTTCCCTGAGCTTGTCGGATTAGTATGTGTTCCCTTTGGTCCACAGTAGAAATATTACAATAGATAGTGAGCTTAATGAGTCCTGGGCATTGCATATATGTGTACATGAATGTGTACACATGTATACCCACACACTTCCTCTTAGTCCTAATTAGAAACGGTATTTTATAACAGTGTGCCTGGTCTGGATTTGCTATGCTGCAAATGATGGATTTAATGAAAGAAGTTGCCTAAATTTATATATGTATATAGTGTTGGCATCTAAATTAAAGCTTCCAGATGACTCTGAGCCCAAGCCTTTTGACAGATGCCTACTTCACAGCTGGCACATTGCAATGGCTTCTGAGAAGCAGGCAGTCACATTGAACCCCAGCATCCTAAAGGCCAGGAAAGGGGAACAAGGATCTTTAACTTATATCTTGTAAATTTCAGTTGCTTGTTAGTTTAAATTATCAAGGATACCACTAATGGGTGCTACACATTAATTACGACAGATTCCTGGAGGATATAAAACTGTTAAACTTAGCTCTAGCCCCCAAGAAATGTTTGGTCTACTTGAGGTAAAGGGAAAAAATGCACAAGCAATCGAATGGCTGTGCAAGACCGGGAAGACTAAATGCAGTGTTGTGCGCAAAAGAGCATCAGATCTGTGCAGAGATAATGAGGAAGAAAAGGGGAGAGCGCTGTTAGCTGGAGGGTTCTGCAGACCCTTCAGTGAGAAAGCACTTTTATGAGGATTGGCTTTGGGAAGGTGAGAAGCCATTCCTGGTGAGAGGAATGACCTGGGCAGAGTCCGGCAGGAGGAAGGGCTCTGAGTGGCCAGGACACCAGTTGGGAGCACAGATTTGTGTAGGGGGCCGTGGTTGTTAACCTGGAAGGGCCCTAAATGAAAGGCTGGGGTGCTTCAGCTCTTTAAAAGTCTGTTGACATTGTCCGTCATTTCATTCACCTCATCAAAGTCATGAATTTCTGAATGTAAGATAATAACCCTACACGCCTCTTTTTGGAGAGCCTTAGCCACACTTGAGTTCCAGGTCAGTGGAAAGCAGACCCAGGTGCATCCTGGGACAGTTTCGATTGGCCTTTTCATATGGAGGAATCTTTTCATGTCCCTGCCCGTCCTCTGTACATAGCACGAAGTTGTCACATCCCCTGTTGTGTAGTGTTCATCAGTGCCTTCAATGAAAACATTTTCTAAAAATCAGAACTGTGATATGTTTTGTTATTAATCCAAAACACAGCACTCAAGCTACCAGACACATGCTCTAGAATCAAGGTTTCCGTTCACACCGACCCTGTCATTGCTGAAACAAAATCCTTAGCTCGTTCACAAGTCTGGGCAGACAGCCTCGTTAGGAATGTTTTCATCAGAGGTGTCACTTCTTAATAACCCTTTGATCCAGGATCTTTTCTTCATAGTCTTAGATGGTAATTTTGCCTCAAGGAAGTCTAAGAGGTTTCCCATGAAGATTCTTGTTTGGTTTAGAGTTTGCCACAAATGCTGGAAGAAGAGTCTTCTGTCATTACTACGATTTACACAGTTTCAAGTGGAAGGTTATAGCTTGTTGAAAAATCGTTTCTCTTCAGGGTCTTTTACCTACCGTCTTCGTCTGAAGCTAAAGTACCCTGTCCTTGTGTTCACAGAGGAATGTTCTCATACAGCTACAAGAAAATGCGGAAAGTTTTGTTTGAGGAAATTTGACTCTTTCATCTCTCATGAGTTATTGCTTCAGGAATGCAGTTTACCAGAGTGGTTGAGAGACAGGTTGCAATGGGGAAATGCATGCATTCACCAGAGCAGGCATGTGGCTCTCCTCCCAAATCCCCACTGTGTTACTGGGCTACCGCCTGAGGCTGAGGATTACTGAGCCTGTTTATTCTCTGAGTTGAGACCACAACTGTGTGTTGTAAGCCCTTACCAAAAATGAGTCGTTTGAGAATTGAGCCACATTATTTCCATCAACAGAGCATTAACCTGGCACTTACAGTAAACAACAAAAATGCTTCATTTGTGTTAACAGAGCATTAACCTGGCACTTACAGTAAACAACAAAAATGCTTCATTTGTGTTAGTGGGAGCTCTTATTTTCGTCAAATGGCAAATTTCTGGGTCTATCAATCACAGAAAATATTCCCCACTGGTTTGATTTCTGAGTTCAGTCATTGCCTATAAAAGTTAAATTTTTGTCTTGCCCTGGCCAATGTGGCTCAGTTGGTGGAGAGTCCTCCAGTGTCCCAAAGGGTCGAAGGTTCAGTTCCTGGTCAGGGCATATGCTCAGGTTGCAGGTTTGATCCCCAGTTGGGGCACGTATGGGAGGCAACCAATCAATGTTTCTCTCTCACACTGATGTTTCTCTCTCTCCCTCTACCTTCTTCTCTCTCTAAAAAATCAATTAAAAAACATATCTTCAGGTAGGATAAAACATGATAATAGTAATACTTTGTTTGCTCTAGTTAGTTTGTTTTGTAAATGTCTTTTTAAAATTACCCCTTTTTGGAGGAGAAGTGGAAATGGATCAAACTTTCAATAGTAATAATTTTTCCTTTTTTATTCAAAGATGGTTTAAAGGATTCTGAATGTCACAGTTCACATCACACCCTTACCTTGGGTTCCACCTTCAAGCCTAAAGATTAAAAGAAGCTTTTTTAAAATAATTTTTATTTTATTTTATATTTTTATTAATTTTTCACAGAGAGGAAGGGAGAGGGATAGAGAGCTAGAAACATCTATGAGAGAGAAACATCGACTAGCTGCCTCCTGCACACCTCCCACTGGGGATGTGCCCGCAACCAAGGCACATGCCCTTGACCGGAATCGAACCTGGGACCCTTCAGTCCGCAGGCTGACGATCTATCCGCCGAGCCAAACCGGTTTTGGCTAAAAGAAGCTCTTAAAGGAAGCAAAATTAAAGCAAGAGAGAACAATTTCTTACTGTTACAGAGTTTTACCATGATTATCAGTTTTACCATGGAGAATAGAGGGAAACACAAAAAGTTTAATTCCTTATAGATCAAGAGAAACTGGCTGCTATCTCCTCATCCCATACAAATATGAAACTGAGAAAAAGTAGACCTGAGGGCCAGACAGAACACAGACGTTTATTAGGTGTCTTTCACAGAATCACTGTGTCACACACAGAAACGGATTTGTAACTTTTGCGCAACAGCTCCAATAGAAACCTGTAGAGCTGTATCAGCACTCTGGTTCTTTGGGGCAAATGGTGAAGGTTTAGAACTGGTTTACAAATAGAGGGCATGCTCACGTCCATTGTTTTTTATCTTTGTGATCAAAGATGGATTTGAGGATTTTTTTTTATCAGTCTGTACAATAGCTGAAGATGCTATTTCCGAAAAAGGGGGTGAGCAGTCACACCCATTGCTGATGCTTGCAGAGCCTCAGGGAATCCTGGAATATACCGGTGGACAAAAGTAGGATTACAGTCGTTCATATGGAAAAATACAAATTAATAATAATAATACACGAATAAACTCTGTGTTTCACATACAACTCTAAACCTACTTTTGCACACCCTACGAACTATGCCATACTTGACTAGTTGCAGTGACAGTTGCTAAAATCAAATGCAATTCAGTTTTAATGAACTTGACAGTGATGTTAACAAGACCCATTCTGAAGTGGCCAGAAAAAAAAATCTCTGCGTGTGTGCTAAGAATTGTAAATGGAGATGAAGTAGAATGCATGTAATTTGGGTTATTTTATCAAAATTTTAAAATATTAAAATGTAACTGAATTGTGTTACTCAGCTAGAGATGGTATAAAAAACTTGGCCAAAGTGTGATTTTCTCTGCTTTTGGCCAGAATAATACTATCTAGATAGAATTTTAAAGCATATAAATCCAGATTTTCTTCTCCCTTCCTCCCTCACTTTCCCTAAGCTGTTATAAAAAAGTAAACATGAGTCCTAATGTTTCCGGAACCTTCTTTGTTTTTTTCAGTCTCGACACAATCTTGGGCAGAGAGTTCTCAGGCGAATTCCGTGGAATTGATAGTAGAGGCATATGTTTCTTTTCTCAACAGGGAAAAGGGTTGCTAACTTCTCTCCCAAAATAAACATCTGCACCAGAAAATCATGGAAGACAACTCAGTTTTTAAAAAATGGGTGAAAGATTTGAACAGCCTTTTCTCAACAAAATTAATAAGCACATGAAAACATCCTGAACACTATTAGGCAGTGGGGAAATTCAAATCAAAGCCACAGGAAGATACCACTAGAATGGCTAAAATTAAAAAGAACAACCACACCAAATGTTTACGAGATGTGGAGCACTAGAACTCTTCATGTTATTGGTGGGAGTGGAAAATGGCACAGACGTGGGAGAAAGGCCAGGCAGTTTCTTTCAGGACAAAATATATATCTACTCTAGGATGCAACGATTTCTCTCTTAGATGTCTGCCCAAGAGTAATGAAAACACATCTCTATGAATGGAAAGTAGATGCCAACCATAATATGGTTGCCAGTCCATAATATGATTTTGCACAACTGATGGACTAATGGAATAGAGAATGTAGTTGAGCTTGAAATTTGGAATATTTTCTTTAGAGTGGTCCAGCATGGATGTATAAAGAAGAGAACGTAATCCTATCATCCTACTCAGCTCTGAAGTGAACAATGTTTATATAATCAGTGAATGCTGATTATTCATTTCTGTAAAATCTATGCTATTAGACATAGGCAAGCACATTATTATATTCTCCTGGTGAAACAAACCTTTTATCATCATATGCTCACTTCTTTTTACTTCTAGTAATTCTATTTTTTTTTACAGTTGTTTAATCTGACACTGATGTGGTTACACTGCATTTCTTTTGGTTAGTATTTGTCTTATATCGTCTTTTATTCTTGAGTTTCTTCTTTCTTTTTTCACCTGTTTTAGGTTTGTGTCTTATAAACAACAAGTAGTTTTATATATAAGTTGGTTAAGATTCTCCCCATCATGATCTCTACCAACTACATTTTCCTCTTTCTTCCAAATTGGGTGATAAAATCTTTCTTTTTTTAAGTGGCTATCCTTGGAATTTTAACATGTCTCTGTAACAGATTCTGAAGTTAGTCACTACTCTATCCTCCTCCTGGGCAAACAAGGATCTTAGAATGCTATAACTCTAGTCACCTTCCTTGTGACTCATGTGCAATTGGTTGGTATCATAGATGTCCTTTTATTTTTCTTTTGAAGCACCACTAACTAGACATTATTACTTATTCCATCATTGTTTGTTAATTTTTACCGATATGTTTATAATGATTTTACTCATCTTTTTCTTCTGTAGTTCAGACCTTTCTTTGAGGATTATTTTCCTCCTTCTTGCAATACATCCTTTATTTCATGGCGGTATTTAGTGAACTATCTCAGTTTCCTGAAGTACCTTTCTTTTGTGCTTATTCTTTTTCTTTATTAAATATATTTTTTATTTAAGAGAGGGAGGGAGAGGGAGAGAGAGCTAGAAACATCAAGGATGAGAATCATTGATCGGCTGCCTCCTGCATGCCCCACACTGGGGATCAAGTTCACAACCTGGGCATGTCCCCTGACCGGGAATCGAACCATGACTCCTGGATAGGTCAATGCTCAACCACTGAGCAACACCAGCCAGGCTTGCCCTCATTCTTGAAAGCTGGTTTCACTGGTAACATAGACTCTTATGAGTTAGAAGGGAACTTCACTGACTATTTAGCTCAGCTTTTTTCATTTCCAGAGAAAGCTTGTCATGACACAGAAGGAATACATGACCGTTCCAGGCTCCCTACTGTCCGCAAGATAGAGTAAAATTTCTTAGCCTGATACTGAAGATGTTCTCCGTCCTGCCCCCATTGTCTTCTCCAGGATTCCCACTGTAGTCCTGCTGCTTTGTGAGAACCTGTTGTATTAGACAAGTGGGTTTTCTCATCATTCCCCAACGCCCAGGTACCTGAGTTTATGTCATCCTTTGCAGGTAGAATGTCCTCCCTAAACTTGCTACTTGGTCTAAGTTATATTCTTCCATCAAGGCCTACGTTAAATGCCATCTCTGCCGTAGAGCCTTCACAACCACCCCAGCACTCGGGAATCTTTCCTTGCCCCTTACTCCTCCAGCACCTGCAGATAGCACTTAGCTTTGCTGCTTGGTACTTTCCATCTCTTTACAGCTTATTTCTCCAACTAGAATGTAAAACCATTTAGATTAGTGGCCTCCAAACATTTTTGATCGTGAAGATATCAGTGAATAGTTGTTGAGCATTCATATACGTACATTTCCTTGTAAGTTTTATACATATGTAGTCATATGTAGTACTATGCATGTTCTATACACTATAAATTATCCACAGAAGTGAAATGAAGAATGAGATACCAGCAAACGGGAGGTCCAGTCGTTTCTTCCTGTACTTCAATAATGATTTGAGAATCTTCTTGTTACCCTATTGCTTGTTGTTCTTGACCCTCGTAAATAGTAGACATTTGATAAGTATTTGATGATGATGGGGCAGCTATGAGACATTAAAGTAACCAGGAGAGAAGGTGAATATAGGAGTTCCTTGAACCTTATATTCTCTTAACTCTGGAAATTGGTACATTCAGTTTTCTCCTGAAATATTCTTTTCCATTTTTTCTGATCCACCTGCCCTTCACTTGTTTTGAAAATTGTAGCTTTATTGTCATTCTCAAGATAAGCCACCCATATTCCCCACGCCTTGGTAAGGCTCATGCCTTTCCACACTCCTATGGAAATTGACACTAAGCATAATAATGGCCATTTACAATCTTTCTCCGACATTAGACTTTCAGTTGTTGAGGGCATGACTGTATCTTCTTCACCATTGAACCCATCCCAATGTCCAGCACTTAATAAATGTTCAAAACCTGTTGATTGAATAAGCACATGATGGAGAGGGAGGAAAGAGGTTGAGTGGCTTAGAGCCTATATGGTGACCAAGGCCATGGCAAAAGAGAACCTGCTATTTAGTGTCCAAAATGGGGACACTAAATAGTGTCTACTTGTCCCCAAATTATTTGTGAATTGAAATTCAGCTTAGGATTCAATTAAATTGAGAGGTCTGTTGCTCTTCATTTTTCAGTGAGAACCCTAGCCGTTCATTGAAATGTTGTGTAGACTACATATTTACTAAATTATGATACACCTCTAAATTTAGACTAAAATATCCAGATTTTTGTTGATGTGGTGTGTTGAGCTGGTACTAAATACTTCAGAAGTTGGAGGCATTTGTTACACCTTATCCAGCTATTTGGAGTATTATATACATCTGCTTTTCCTAGAAAACTATGAACTCATATTCAAGGATGTAGACTGAGTTATTAATAGTGATAAAGCCCTTTGAATGGATTTTAAGAAAAAAGAATCCATTTGTCCTTGACTAGTGGGATTTTCTCTCTCTGGTAGCACAGGGATAACAACACCAGATTCATTGCTAATCCAAAATCTACTTTTCATCAGAATTTTCAACGCTGGTCAACACCAAAGCTTTGTTCACACTGCTTTTAAAAGAAGCAAGTTTAATTTCTTCATCTCTTTTAAATTTAATTTTGTTCCTGTTTAATTGAAAGCATAATGCAGTTGTAAAAAACAAACAAAAATACTAACTGGTAGCCAAGTTATGTGCTTCCGAATTGTTAGCCCCTGACAGGAAGTGGCCGTATGATATAAATGACATCTGATTAAAGCAGCTGTCTCTTTGCCTTTTTTTTTTTTTTTAACTATCATAAAAAATTTGGCTGAGGTTCAAAGCCCTTTCGTCCGTGTTGCAGGAAATTTGGTTATGTGATAAAGGTATTTTACCTTCAGTATTAGGTTTTGAATTAGCCTGTTTGCAGCCAGCAGTGGCGCCGAAGTTTTAAAAGTCATGTTGAATCAGCAACATGAGGGAGGCAGCATTGCTTTCATTCCAGCCATCTGGTTGGAGAAGGAAATGATTGGGCATCATATTCCTCGTGGCTAATATCCTGCAAAGTTTTTTCTAAAATTATAGAATCAGAACTTGAGAGCTTAGAAGGGACCTTAGAAAACTACTAGTGGAAAAGAGAAAAAAATGGAAAGGGAAGTGGAATTAGCCAAATGCAGGGGCAGGATTCTTTTCGTTCTCCGCAGGAAACACATGTTTATCTGGAAAAGATTTTGGTTGGACAGGTTGTTTGTATAAGAACCTTTTTTTGTGAGGAAGGAAGACTAACCTGAACTTGGAAGCTGGGGTGGGGGTGGAGAGAGCAGTCCCTCAGCTTCCAGGGAGTGAGAAAAAAAGTACAGATATTTCAAATAGGAAAACCCTACTTTCACAGAGGTGATATGCTAATGCTCTTAGTTTACTTTTAAGTTAGTCGTGATGTATATTTATTTTGTAAGAAATGGTGGTTAAATGGTAACTTTAGTATTAAATGGTATAAAAACAGAAATAGCAACTTTTTAAAAGATGTGAAAAACGTATGTCCATACCAAAACCTACACACAGATGTTTACAGCAGCTTTCTTCATAATTGCCCAAACTTGGAAGCAACCAAGATCCTTGTCAGGAGGTGAAAGGATAAACAAGCTGTAGTACATCTGGACAATGCAGTGTTATTCAGCGCTAAAAAGAAATGAACAATCAAGCCATGAAAAGTCAAAGAGAACCTTAAATGCATATTAGTAAGTAAAAGAAGCCAATCTGAGAAGGCCACTTACTATATGATTCCAACTTTATGACACCCTAAAAAAGGCAAAACTATGGAGACAGTAAAAAGTTCTATGGTTTCAGGATGTGGGGAGGGGGAGGAGATGAATAGGCAAAGCACAGGATTTTTAAGTAGTAAAAACACTCTGTATGATATTATAATGATGGGTATATATAATTTCACACATGTTCAAACCCATAAAATATACAGCACCAAGAAAGAACCCTAAGGTAAACCATAGACTCTGGGTGATATGATATGTCAGTGCAGGTTCATCTTCCTAGCTAATGTACCATTCTGGTGAGTGATGACGATAATGGGGGAGGGTGTGCATGTGTAGGGGAGAGGGTAAATGAGAACTCTCTGTTCCTCCTCAATTTCATTGTAAACCTAAAACTGTTCTAAAAAATAAAATGTGTAAAACTTATGGGAAGATATATTGGGAAAATAGCACATAGAGTATGACACTATTTATGTAAAATTGGATAGCTATACAGTGTATATATATTTGGCATATTCACCAAAATATTCAAAGTGATTCAAATTATAAGAAGATTTAAGATGCTTTTTAAAAAGCAACTTTTTCATTGTAATTTTTCTGTGTCATTTGAGTTTTCTATAGTGAACATATGTCATCTTTGTGAAAAACAACAACAAAAGAGCAAAAAGTGACATTTTACATGTTGCCTCTGCTCTGCCAGTTGAAACCATATTATGTCCTCATTGCTCTCTTACGTTCAGTTCAAAGGTTTATTGAGGGGTGGGGGGGTAGGAGATACCATGAGTGGGACAATTTCTCCCCAGTTAAGCTTAGTAATGAAGGAGAAAAGAAAAATAGCCAGATAATTGGAAAATGCTCCCATTTTTAAGCATATAAAATAAAGATACCTTCTCTAACGTAAGCTTGGAGTCGAAGATAATACCATTTTGAGGTCTTTTCCAGGTAGTGAGGATGACAGTGAGAGCAATGACCCAATCCAAGTCTGATGGCACAGAAACACGTTTCCTCTGCATCCTGAAAGCTGGTGGTTATGATCCCCTGAGCAATGTTTAAATTTCATTCTAAAAAACGGAAGAATGAAGAAGTGGCAACTGGGGTTCTATTGATGGATGAAATCAGTGGCGGGAAATTAAATATTTATAGAATCACACAACAGAGTAGAAATTCTCACCAGTTTTGTAAAGGGAATTGTAGGATTCTTGTTTTTAATCTTAAGGAACAAGAGGGAAATTCCGGTATTAAAAGATGTGTGCAGAGAGAGGAGTAGGCACAATACTAGTTGAAGATTATTATTGTAAGAATTTTCTGTTTATACTTGACCTCGTTCCAAAAAGAGTTTGAAGCAGCTTGTTAGGAAGTATATGTAGTAGCAAAATATAAATAAGAAATCAGGACCAGAGTGAGTATAAAGTTATTCTATGACAGATGACATGGCTGCCTTTCTCATATTTTCTCTCAGATCACAAAGGAAGGCTGGAAATAAGGGAGAACTAATACCCCTTCCCCTGAAGCAGCCATCAACTAATGACAGATGGGAGCTAGAGGATATATGTCCCAGTTTCCTTGTCCCTTAAGGATGCTCTACCAACTTCTTGAGATCCCCAAAGGAGCCCAGTCTAATGGCAGGATGAAAGGGAGGAGATGGGATCCTGAGAGCCAAGGGTATCTACTGAACAGACTTAGTAGAGGAGCATAAGATCTTCTGGCTTCTTTATTAAAAGACCCCTGGTCCTACAAGGTTGACAACAGGGAGACCTTGCACCTAGGCAATGTGACTACACCTTGTCTCACTTTTCACTAGGACCCTCTCTTCACCATGATAGCCCCCAGAGGGTGGTGGCTCCCCCTTTAATGCTCTCTCTGAAGCAGAGCTCAGGCCTGGCTGGACCATGTAAACTAGGCTTAAACAGCAAAAAAGTGACTGTACACAGAATAATATGCACTGGATGGTCTCTCTTAACAAAGGGTGGTTAACATATTCTCTGTGCCATCACTCCTGGGTTTACTTCTAGCCTACCTCAGTCTGCGTTTGCAGGGCCTTGTAGATACCTCATTCATGGAGCCTCAGATTCAGACTCCAGAGAGTGAGGACCAGGGGGAAAGACTAGTCACCTGACCAAGGCCCTCCCTAAAAGTCATTTTTCTCTCTGAGGACTCAACTTTCCCTCAGGTGTTAGACAGTGGAAACAGCACCCTTTGGGGAAAATCTGCCCCTATTACCTACCTATGGTTCAAATAGGACAACTATAGGAAGCCTAACTTCCACTCAGGAGACTCACATAGACTGTTGCAGGGAAGCCGCCTACTAAGAGTATAATATGACCCAATCCTATTTCATAAATATAACTGGGTGACTGAAGGAGGGATTGCAGAGGGGAACAAACTTACTAGTTTGCAGGGAGACTAGTTAGAAATTATTACATAGTCCAAATGAGAGGAGAAAGAATGCATTAACTGTACCCCATGAGCATGGGAAAGAGGGATCCAGCCAGATCATGGTCGGTTTAGTAGAAATTAATGATTGGTTGTGGGTGGAAAAGAAGGATCTGGAGATATCACTAAGTTTTTTTCTGGGTGACTCCAATGATCGTGGTATTATTATTTAGGAGAACGAGTAGGTTGAAGAGTGGGAAGCAGGTGCAGCCTAAAAATGTCAAGTTTTAGGTAACTGAAGAATATCTTGGAGAGATGCTGAGAAGCTACTTAGAAATAAGTTTAGTAGTTAGAAGCTCGGGCTAGAGCCACAGATTTAGGAGTCCTCCATGTACAGCCAATTCTTAGAAGCCCAGAGAACATATGAGACCTCTGAGGAGATGAATGAGCATCCATAAAGACCGGAAGAATGATGTACGAAGAACCTGGGTATACACAGTGAAGGGTGGGTGCAAGAGAAGAGCTGGTAATGGAGAAATTGTAGTAGGAGGAGCCAGATGTTGTGGGAGCCAAGGTCTCTTTCTTCAAGGACTAGAAAGAGAGTTTGTACTTTGAACAGGACTCACATACCAAAGGTGAAGAAGATAAGATTAGAGGACAGTGGGCGGTCGAGGCTCTCATAACAGTGGCGTGAGAGGCCTTTCCTGTGGCTCTTGATGGAACTTTGGTCACTTGGATCCAGGCTCTGTTCTGATCTTTCTGCTGACAGAGATGGTTGGAGTGATATGTGAGGGTGGGATAGGCTTTCATGGTGCGATGAGCCATGCATCCTATTCAAGAGGGTCAGTCTAGTAACACATTATTTTTCTCTCCTGCTTGTGCCCACGATGGTCATCCTCATTTGTTTGTATGGTAGTAGGTATTTATGTAGGCTGAGCTTCCTCAGAGGGAGCCAGGTCCCTGAGAAACACCTTTGTATAGCTCCTGTAGAGTCAGGTCTCATAACATACTGCATCTAATCACTCTGTCTGAATTTGGAAATTATTATGAATCATGTGGTTAAGCTCTTCTCAAAAACCAGAAAAGAGTCAGTACTACTCAGTGCCATTGAAGGGCTTTCGCTTGCCCTTTTTAAAACATCGACACCCTTTGTTGCAACCTTTGTGATTGGTGCTGGCACACATTCCAGGATCCCTCCCCTCTCCTGGTTCACTAAGTCTTCTTTCTTCTTTTCCAAGCAGCTGCTAATCTCAGCCCATTTATGAAGTCTGTCTTAATTAATCAGAGGCCTGGGTATGCCACTCCTGTGATTCTCTCATCACTCAACACCTACTAAATGCTCTCACCCCCTGGTTGTGTGTACTTGTTGTAAAGACTCATGTAAGTTACATATTAGTTTAATGCATGCCCTAATCTTTCTCTGTTTATATCCTTATTGTCTCAGACAGGAATCATCTAAGTTTAAATTGTTATGCATCATTCTTTATGCACACAGTTCTGTAATCAGCTGGTTGCTTATTCATGGGTTTGATGACAATAAGCAAAATTATCTCCCTACCATATCTCATTACCCTTTCAGGGATATATGTTGGAGACATAAACAACATAATGGTGTCTGGTTCTTTTTAGACTACTAACTTCTGGTCAACTCAAAGGTTTTCCTGTTTGCTTTTCTCACAGTTATTCCCTCCCATGTGCACAGATGATAAAACCAATATCTCAGGAAGAAGAAAAAAAGACATTTGATAGCATAACTCAGTCCTTCAACAATAGTAAATAGAGTCTGGCATCCCAACTTCTATCATTGGCTGCTTGACCTCTCTTAACCTTCCTGTTAGTTTCTGTTTCCTCACCAGAAAATGTATTACTTTCCAGGAGACCCAATGTTAATAAAGGACAAAATACAGTACAGTGTTACCCAGAGCCTTGGGATAAAACAAGAGTTGGGGGTACTTGTCGTTCTGGCACTAGCTAGCTGGGTGAACCTTGGGCATGGTGTTTAATTCTCTGGGTAATGGTTTCCTACGTATTGATTTCTCTTCTAGGCAATGAGGTGGTTGAATTAAAAATTCTTCCTATTCCTAGACCTCTATGATAGTTGGAAGTAAGGGATTTAACGACTGTTATAATAGGTAACACTTAGTTGCTACCTGCCAAGTGCTTCTCTAATTACACTACAGGTTTTAGCAAGTCCTTAGAATGGCCCTGTGAGGCGGGTTCTCTTGCCCTTCATGTGCAACCAGTGAGGAAACTGAAGCATAGGAGATTAAAGTACTTGCCCAAGGTCACTCAGTTTATAATGGGGAGAAGCAGGGTTCAGGTCTGGCTCTGGATCTTGTGCCCTTGACCGCCACAATCTTGGCCCCTAAAAGACAAGCCACAGATGAGAGTAAATCACAGTGCCTTTGAAATGAAGCAAGTTCAACTTAAAGTTCAGTCACATTTGATGCTGAATGCAAGTTATTTCCTTTATGCATTTTACTAGAGGCCCAGTGCATGAAATTCATGCACAGAGGGGGGGGTGTTCCCTCAGCCCAGCCCGCACCCTCTCCAATTGGGGACCCTTTGTGGGATGTCTGACTTCCGGTTTAGGCCCGATCCCACAGGGGACATCCCTCTCATAATCTGGGACCGCTGGCTCCTAACCACTCACCTGACTGCCTGACTGCCTGATCACCCTGACCGCCTCTTCCTGCCTGCCTGATCACCCCTAACTGCCCTCCCCTGCCAGCCTTATCTCATCCCCAACGGCCCTCCCCTGCCGGCCTAATCGCGCCTCAACTACCCTCCCCTGCCGACCTGGTTGCCCCAACTGCCCTCCCCTGCCAGCCTGATCTGCCCCCAACTGCACTCCCTTGCAACCCTGGATGCCCACAACTACCCTCCCCTTCCGGCCTGATCTAGCCCCCAACTGCCCTCTTCTGCTGGCCAATTTGGTTCTGATTGGTCAGTTTCTATGTCAGTCAGCATCTCTGAACCTATTAACGGGGCCTGATCAGAAAGACGGGGCTGATCAGCCGCCTCTGTGGAGTCCTGGAGAGAAATGGAAGCTCTGCTGCTGGCCTGGCCAGGAGAGAAAGAGAGAGACAAGTGCTGATCAACAGCTGCCACATTGACTACGGATCAGACCCTGCTTCTCTCTTCAGGCCTCTCCCCAGGCCTGATTCGCAGCCCCCTCAGCAGTCATTGCTGGGTCTCCACGGCAACCCAGCGCTGACTGCAGGACTGCCGGTTGGTAGAGCCTCCAGTTGTGACAGACCCAGGGTTTTTATATATTAGGTTATCAGTGATCTGTATATTAAAAAGTGCCATGTAATAAATTTTATTTCTCTGATATAATTTGCTCACTATCATTGGAAAGTGAGAGGCTATGATCTGTGCTTTTGGCTCCCATCAGAATTTTTCAGAAATGCTTGCATAGACTTCTCCTGCTGGAATGCAAAGCCTTCAGTTCAGGGACCTACAAAAAGACTTAAGAATGCTATTACTATTTTTTTTTGAGATAAAGTTAAAGCAGTTTTACAGAGACTTCAGAGACATTCCTCCCCCGCAAAGCTTCATGTTAGTAACACAGGTTTAAGTCCAGCAAAATTTTTGCAATAAAAACACCCTGGGGTATTTTGGTGGCTCCAAATCCCATGTATTGTAGAGTTCTTCAAAAGAATATATGGGATGACAATCATTTTTTTAACAAAATAGAATTTATATCAAAATAGTTCATCTTCATTATATCTGACATAATTGTTCTCCACCTTGTTGGTGGGATGGCTTGTGAAAACCAACTCAGGTCAGGGCTCCAGGTTCGAGTGCCTCTGGCGGCTGGAATGCGTTTCCACACTGGGGCACCCAGCCAGCTTCCTATTTACTTAGAGGCATTGAGTGCCTCAGGAGCAAAACAGAAGTTGTGATGTAAGTTTTGGCTGCAAAGCATGTCAGGGTTGCCTGACATGTTCAACTAACATGTGACCTGAAAGTTCTCAAAGCCCGAGTTGGTTTAAGGCAAACCCGGATTAAACAGCCTTTGTAGTCCTTTTAACCCAGTCCTAAGTCAACAGGAGGGTGTGAGCGATGAGGAAGCTCACGTTGCACACTGTGAACGCTGTGAAGAGGGTTGAGTCTTCACTCAGGGGAACATCGTGCAGTATGAACGCTCTCTCTTCCTGTTCATGACGTCAACCGAGAGGACCGTGTCAGAAAAAGCCATAGGTTTTCTTAAATGACCAGACATCTTACAAAATTCCCAGGTGTGTGAGAGCACATGCATGAGTGTGTGTGCGTTTTAAACAGAGAGGCCCATGTGCGAAAGAATATGCACAGAAAAAGGGAAGAGTGATGTTTAGTTACAATGGCCATGTATGAGGTGCTTGTCAGGCACCTGGGATACAGAGGTGAAAGGGACACAGCCTCCAGTGTTGTGGGGATAAGAGAAAAGATTGAGGTGTACTCCCAGGTTGCTATGGGAACAAAGGGGAGGGGAACATCACCTTGATTCAGGAATTGCGTGAGTCTACTTAGGCTCTGAGGCAGATAGGGTAAGTTTAATTGAACTAGTTAATTCCAGGCGGGGTGACAGGCAGTGGCAGAGGCATGAAGGTAGTGCCTACAGCTATAAGCAGTTTCTTCTTAAGTCCTTCTGGCTATAAGAAATCACCAGGAAAATTCCTAGGAAATGACATTGCTATGGTAATAGTTGTTGAGGGGGGGAAAGGATTCTATTTATGAAATATTAAAAATGCAAGTGAGCTGACCTTTTAACCAGTCTTTATAGTATTAAGGGATTAAATAAATAAATTCTCAGTAATTAGACCCCTAGGGAGAATTTAATTTGCATCTAGATGTGATATGTTGAGTAATTCAATACAAGTTTTGTACTGTTCAGCACTAGGATCTCAGATTGATGATAACATAAGCTAGATAGGGTGATACCATGGGGCCAATTTTTATCATCTGCCACAAGGAAACCTTAAAATCTGTTTATTTTTTGGTTCCTAAATGGCTTTTGTGAAAGAGAGCAGTACAGTGGAGTGACTCTTCCTATGTAACCTTTATCTAAAATTGTAAGAATCTCTCAGGAATATTGATTGTGACACTATCGCCACAGGGGTGAAGGGCTGGGAACAAGGGTCTATTTATCTTCTTTAGACAGATGCAAAACCAGAGAATAGAAATAATTAGGTTGCTTGCTGAAGATTTTGCACACACACACACACACACACACACACACACCAAAAAACTGAAGCAGGCGTAAATTTGGCTAGACCTTCTGAAGGCATTGGTGTCTCAGCCTAATTTATTTTGGCTATTTCTGCATTTCATTCTTTGAGATTCTTGTGTAAACCCTAATTTTTACTGTTAGAAAGAATGTAGCAATTATATGTATATTGGGTATATTCTTGTTTTTTATATTCTTCATAGGAAAAAATATTAAGTTAAATTGCTAAATGAAAAGAAATGTGTATGTAAGACATTAACAAATATTGTCTAATGCATGCCCAAAAAGATGATGGTTGCCCTAACTGGTTTGGCTCAGTGGGTAGAGTGTCAGCCTGCGGACTGAAAAGTCCCAGGTTCGATTCTGGTCAAGGGCATGTACCTTGGTTGAGGGCACATCCTCAGTAGGAGATGTGCAGGAGGCAGCTGATCGATGTTTCTCTCTCAGAGAGTTAGGAACTCTCTGTCCCTCTCCCTTCCTCTCTGTAAAAAATCAATAAAATATATATGTTTTTAAAAATGATGGTTGGCCCTTGAACAACACAGGTTTGAACTGTGGGGGTTCACTAATATGTGGATTTTTTTTCAATAAATACTGTAAATCTATTTTCTCTTTCTTATGACTTTCTTAATATTTTTTCTCTGGCTTACTTTATTATAAGAATACAGTATATAACACATAGAACTTAGAACATTAATTGACTGTTAATGTTACTGGTAAAACTTATAGTCAAACAAAATAGAATTTATATCAAACAAATTCTAACAAAATAGAATTTATGTCAAAATATAAATTCTATTAATTGGCTGTTAGCAGTTAAGTTTTTGGAGGAGTGAAAAGTTATACATGGATTTTTGACTGCATGGAGTAGGGGGTGTCTATGCCCTAAACACATTCTGTTCAAGGGTCCTGTGCCTAGTTCTGTGCTAAACACTTTGAATGCATGATTTCATTCAGTCCTTGGAAAAACCTATGAGGACAGCACTTCCTGGTTTATCTTCTCGTCTTACTTTTCCAAATGTTTGTGGTTGTGGGTTTTTATTTTTATTTTTTCAACTTCTATTGAAATGATCATACTTATTTTCTTTCACCTGCTACTACAGTAAGATGTAATGATATATTTTCTTATACACCCATGGTTATGCTCCTGGGAAAATTCACGCTTGGTCACGTGGTTTTTCTAAGTTAATGCTGAATAGTATAGAAGTTCCAAGTTATCTAAGTGTAATTGCTACTGGGAAAAGTCTACATAAAATGAATCCTTCAAACTGAGGACTAAGTTTTGTTAATAGTCAAGAAGTGGAAGAAGGGGTTTGGAAAATGAAACTAAAATGATGAAAGTATTATATTGAACAAATTTTGTTATTTTTCTCTCGGCACTGATTTTTAGAATAAAATATTTTTCAGACAATTTTATTATGTTAGACTGCTCCCTATTTTATTTTTAATTTTTATAATATAGTTGTAAATAGGATCTTTTTAACAAGTGTTTGAGGCATCATTATTTCAGGGGGTCTT
>NW_006293784.1:1904190-1913497 GCF_000327345.1 Myotis davidii | reverse complement strand
TATACGTCAGGATTCAAATTATTCTCTCTTAAAATGCCTAGCATGTCATATTGTGTATCAAATTTCTTTTGTCCAGTTGTTAACTGATCTGCCTCTGCCAGAGCCTTTTACCTACCATTGGCTTTGGGTGCAGATTCTCAAACATCACTTCCCCTAGGCTGCATGAAAATCCTTCAACTTGTGCAAGATTTTCAACTTTACTTTGCAGTTAGTTTATATTACATATCAACATGTTTGTCTCATACATTACCACATCCAATAAACCGAGAAGCCAGTGTGATGGGCAGGAAAAAATGTTGTTACTAAGTGGAAAGGAGTATTTGTTGGGGACTAATTATAAAAGAATAGGAAAGCAAAGACCCCATAACATGACAGTACTCAGCAATGTTTTCTTAGTTTGTTTTTTTTTCTATTAACTTTGTAGTTACACAAACTTCAATAAGGAAGACCCCTGCATCAGTATTTATGAGCAATCTTGATATATAAGCAGAAGGGGGTTACTTTTACTGGGGTCCATAATTAGAATTTAGATGGTCCAGAAACTTGATGAGAAAAAAATATTTTTCACCTATAATGTAAATTAGCATTTTTCTTCTACTTATAAATAAACCACAGTGGTATTAGCAGTGCTTCTGTTGTAACAAGAGAAGTCACAGATTATTTCCGTATTATGTTATAATTTTCACAGATATTATGAAATGCAGTTTATCCATATCACTGCTTCAAAATTATTATAATGACCAGGTCTGCCACTAAGTATTTAATTTGTAGAGGAAGCTCATATATTATTCTATCTCACTTAAAATATATTTTGATACTTGATTTTCTTTGCAATCTTATGTATCTTAGTTTCTTAGATTAGAAAGCTTCTTTTTGATAAGGCATCCATAAGCATCACGGATTCTCTAAAGGACCCATGACATAAAAAGTGATTATTAACCTTGATTTCTTTTTTTCTGTGTTATCTTAGACTATATCAAATATATCTTTTATTCCTAGTGTTGTCTCCAAATTTCCTTTAAAATTGGGCTCTTTCCTTCTTTCTCTCTCCTGAAACCAGTTTAAACACTAACACTATCTTGTTCCTGAAGCCGTAAAACAATCCCCCGGTGAAACCATCTGGGCCTGGATGGTGTTTGAGAGGCAGCCCTTCGAAAACTTTCTCTATTTCTTCCCCCAAAATTAGTCTACTTGGTTTCTTTAGCTCTTCTTCAATAAATTTTGATAATTTGTATTTTCATAGAAATCTATTTCTTCCAGGTTTAAAATTGATAAGCAACTCATTCTTTTTTTTTAAAATATATTTTATTGATTTTACAGAGAGGAAGGGAGAGAGATAGAGAGTTAGAAACATCGATCAGCCGCCTCCTGCACACCTCCTACTGGGGATGTGCCCGAAACCAAGGTACATGCCCTTGACCGGAATCAAACCTGGGACCTTTCAGTCTGCAGGCCGACGCTCTATCTACTGAGCCAAACCGGTTACGGCAAGCAACTCATTCTTGATGATTCCTTAATTTTCCTTTGCATCAGTGATGAATTTAAAAGCAGTATTGAAGATGCCATTTTTATTTTATTAATCACAAGTCTATCTATTTTGGAAAAGTTCTAGTATAATTATGTGGGAAACATCATTTACTGTCTTTAGATGGTGCATTGTTTTCAGTCTTTAAATTAGGAGCCACTATTTTGAAAACGCGAGGTTAGAAAATGAACTTTGCACCTATTCCAGGTTAATTTCTACTAATTCCCAGTTAGCAGAGGTGGTGTTGGGACTGATGCTTTGGGGCAGCTCTCTCAGTGTGCTGTGAGCAGTTCCCTCACTCAGTTTGTAAGGACCCCAAAATAAAAGCCGAATATGAGAAGCCCTGTTTCACCAGCCAGTAGTTGCAGCCATTACAGGACTGAGTCCCAGACAGCGGGACTGGGGCTAGGAGACCTGGCTGCTGCACAGGCCGGAGCATCGGAACCTTGGGAAGCCCGTGGTCTGTGCCGGGGAGACTGACCCAAGAAAGCCAGCTGTAACCAGGCAGCGGGAACCTCAGGCCTCACATAGGTCTAACCTTAAAAATTAAGAGTCTTACGGTTACTAAAAAAACATGATGATTGTCTGAGGTGTTTTGCATCTTGAAAAAATAATTTAGGGAGTATTTTGGACTATCCAACTTGCTCAAACATCAAGTGCAGGTAGATTCATTACACATTTTTCCCCCTTTTCTTTTATCATGCAGCCACTCTCCAGAGAGACCGAATCTTCAAACATTTTACCAGGAAGCGCCAAAGGGCTATGCGAAGGCGAGTCCACCAGATCAATGGACACAAGTTCATGGCCACGTACCTGCGGCAGCCCACCTACTGCTCTCACTGCAGGGAGTTTATCTGGTAAGAGGTCCCTGACTTTGCTCCTAAGAGTCCCATCTCAGAAGGAGAAAACAGTTTCATATCTGCAGCATGAATGGAGGACTACATTTTTATGCAAACTTCTGTCATTTTTTTTTTTAAAAAACAGAGGCACTTGGTTCAGAGTAATTTCTGAATATCAATCAGTTACTTTGTATTCTGTTGGGTATTTTTTTTTTTGATGACTTTGGATTTTATACCTTTCAGCAGTCATAATCCAAGGTTAGTTGGTATTTCTGTCATTTTTAACCAAGAATAGAGTCTTGTCTAAATGAAAGGCCCTAACCTGGATGTTGATAAAAGGCCTACAAATGTGCTATCATAGCTATAGTCTTTAGGAAAAAGTTCCGGCTGCATTTTCTGTTGAAAAAAAAATCAGAAGCTGCAGCACCTTTGAGCCCATTTTCTCCTTTGCAGCAGTCTGTGCGTTCTCCTTAGCTGACGCCCCTCCTCTCCCTGTGGTTTGCTGACCCAAAGGATGACTGTCCATTCACACCATTCTGCTTCCCTCCTTCCTGAGACCTGCCAGCCCTGTAGGCATTTGTGGTGACAACCTGTGACCTCAACTAAGCTTCTGAATGGAAACTTATTTGTTAATTTCACTAAATTTTTTTCCACTAAGGAAACATTAACTCCCACCCAACTAGCCTTGTCTGCCTCTCTCTCTCTCTCTCTCTCTCTCTCTCTCTCTCTTTCTCTCTTTCTCTCTCTCTCTCACACACACACACACACACACACACACACACAATATTGGTATATGTGTTACATATACATGGTTAAAAGTACGAGCTCTGGAATTCAGTATCATCACCAACTAGATGTGTGAACATAGACAAGTTATATAACCCATTAGTGTCTCCTCACTTGCAAAATAGAGTCAATAATTTTATTTTGTCTATATAATAAACTTTTAAAAAATATATGTTTTTATTGATTTCAGAGAGAGGAAGGGAGAGTGAGAGACAAACATCCGTGATGAAAGAGAATCATTAATTGGCTGCCTCCTGCACACCCCCTACTGGGGATTGGGCCTCAAACCCCAGCATGTGCCCTGACTGGGAATGGAACCCTGACCTCCTTATTCATGGTTCAACGCCCAACCACTGACCACACTGGTCAGGCTATACAATAAACTTTTATATAGTGAGTAAAGTGCCAGGCCCTATTCTTAGTATTTTTCATTACCAACTCTTTTTATTTTCATGATAATCCTATGAAGTAGGTCCTGTGACCATTATCCTTTTTTATAAGCAAACTATGGCTCAAAGACATTAACAACCTGCCCTAAATCACACTCAGGCCGTCTGGCTTCAGGGTCTTTGCTCTTAATATCATCTATCCTGTGGGCTTAGTAAAATGTGGTCTTTGTTCATTGGAATAAGAATTCTATCACCACCACCAGAGCCCATCCTTGGGAGAGAGAGAGATGAGAGCTGTAGGCATACTGTGGCCACACTTCTGCTCTCCTGGACTCAGAGTGATGTGGGCAGAGGGGAGAAAGGCGCTTCAGGTCAGGCAGCTGCGGTGGGCTCATCTGTTTGTGTTGGTACCTGCATCTATTTACTTCACCCTCTGCACATGGGAGAGATAATGGGAGAGAGAATGCCATGCAAGGTAGTACAGTGACACTTCAGGCTGAGGCTCAGACACACACACAGATGAGGGTTGGTTTTCAGGAGGATTTGGGAGATTGCCCTAGAGGCAGTGGAATGAGAATTGCCAATACCCACTCGTTTCTACCAGAACCTTCTAATCCATCACATGGTTTCCTCTGTGTCTTGTGGTAACAAACAAGGGCTCAAGAAGCACATATCCCTGCTTCTTCTCTGAAAATGTGTTTTTCATCAAAGACTAGAGGATGAAATTTGTGTTCTTGGAGTACTGTAATTATAGGAGCATTCTTGCTGAAATATTTAACTGATGGTAATTTTTTTTCTTTGTTTTGAACAGGGGAGTATTTGGGAAACAGGGTTATCAATGCCAAGGTAAGAAAATGTTTTTAAAACTACATTTAATCTTGTTCCTATGTTAAAAAGTGTTTATAGCAAGAGGAAACAGGATGTATTCCGTTAATATTGCAATAACTCTCTGAAGGTCACATGAGACCCCCCCCAACACACACACACATACACACATACAATAGAATTATGTACAATTCCTTAGTTTTTTAATTTTTGGCTATGTTTTTATAAAATATGTTTTGATTAAAAAAATATGTTTTGATTGATTTCAGAAAGAGGAAAGGAAGGGGGCGGGGGGAGATGGAAACATCAACAATGAGAGAGAATCATTGATTGCCTGCCTCCTGCATGTCCCACACTGGGGACCAAGCCCATACTGGGGATGAAGTATGTGCCCTGGTTCATTGAAAAGATCAATAAAATTGATAAGTCTCTAGCCAAGCTAACTGAAAAAAGCCAACATGCCTCAGAATAAAGGATTTTCTTTGTGAATGATGGTTTTGAGATCCCTGCATATAAAAAGATCAGTTCTCTGGGAAGGTTCAATCTGGTTCTTCTGAGAATTCCATCTGATGAAAGCTATATTGGTCTTAAAGTATAGTTCTATTTGTTGACATGTCATATGTCTTTATGTATTTAATCCTAAAAGCTCCCACATGTCTTGAACGATCTTTAAAATTATGCATATTTTCAGACTGCTTCATTGCACATGTTCATCCTTTAGCGGCAAACTGGACTACATCTGCACGATGTCAGATGTCTAGATGAAAATGAAAAAGTTATTCAGAAAGTTCTAAATATTCAAATGATTGATTGCATCATTCTTCAGATATTTAATGAATGCCTACTTTGTTCAAGGCATCATGTTGGCTGGGAATTCTGAGGGCATTAAAGGCTATAGGTGGACAATTTGAAATGAGGGGGCTGGCTAAAGTAGGAGGTTGGAGGAGGGAAAGATGGCTTCAGCCTAGAAGGGTAACCACGATGGTGTATTTTCATGGAAGAGACATTTGTAAAAGTTGTGCCTTGTTATGAATCTAAGATTTAGTCAGGTAATAGGATTGTGAGGGGCCTAGAGCCGCCGTGGGCAAACTACGGCCCGTGGGCCGGATCCGGCCCATTTGAAATGAATAAAACTAAAAAAAACCGTACCCTTTTATGTAACAATATTTACTTTGAATTTATATTAGTTCACACAAACACTCCATCCATGCTTTTGTTCCGGCCCTCCGGTCCAGTTTAAGAACCCATTGTGGCCCTCGAGTCAAAAAGTTTGCCCACCCCTGGCCTAGAGAGTGTAGAGGAAGGTGAAGCCTTGCTTCCAGAAGAGCAAGAGTTTCGTTTTTATTGGAACAAAGAACTCCCTTAGAAAAAATATGACCCATAAGCTTGGGATAGACTGGGGGCCCTGAAACCTGGCTGGAAGGTTTGAAAGCTATTGATTGACAGTTCAGCTCGAGGGGTGAAGTAACCAAAATCCTGCTGTGAGAAGATTCCTCTGGAGATGGGGACAGGAAGGATGAATTAAGCTCAGGACTTGAATAAGAGTAGTGTAGCATGAGCAAAGGCCCACTCAGGATGCTGGTAAAGAATAGGGAGGACAAGAGGCCTGGATGCTGTCCTGTGGGCCAGACATCCAAATAAGCACCTTGGCTTGGTGCAGCTCTGTTGACGCTAGTGTCACTGACAAGATGGTGAGCCTCGATAAATGTATTAATTGTGGGTTTCATTTCCTAGTGTGCACCTGTGTCGTCCATAAGCGCTGCCATCATCTAATTGTTACAGCCTGCACTTGCCAAAACAATATGAACAAAGTAGATGCAAAGGTAAGAGGATAGCAGTCTGCCAACTAAGTCCCTGCATGATCTTTCTCTCTCTCCTTTTTCTCCCTCTCCTTCTCTTTTTCTCCCTCCCTCCAATTACCACTCTCCTTGAAGCCAATGGTGGGATCAGAATTGAAATGCCTTCCTTTTTACTTGATGGCATTTGTACGTCTGTACTTGTGTAGCATGACCTTTAGTGATGACCCGGAGATGATCCCTTTAGTGATCAGCTGGGTATAGGTGGGAGGAGGTCAGTTCTTCTAATTTGAAGAGAGCTTTGAAGGAGTGGAAAGATCCGTGAGTTTGGCATCAGATGACTAGGATTTGAGTACAGAACCATCCTCTGCTAGCTAGCTTCTCTCTCAGCCTCATCTTTAAAATGGGAGCAATGCTCCCCTCATGAAATTTTTGTGATGGTTACACAAGTTGGAAATGATGTGATGAGTATGCTGCTAACTATACATTGTGCTTCCTAAATAAGGCTTCTTCCAGCCTCTCAAGACATTTCAGAGAGGATGCATATCTGTACATGAGTGACCCTCACTCGCACCCCTTGCATCCCATTGAGCTGGGGTAGGCATTATTCTAAACTCTGGAGGTAGAAAGCAGGATTGTTGCTGACAATTAGCTGTGGATTTAGACGCATTGAAATGTCTGACTCTGGAACTCACTGGTTCTTTATTGTCCACAGACTAAGATTGCCAAAGGAGTGTGCACTCTCTTTCATGAGAAAAGTTGCAAGAGGAGTAATAATTGCCTCATTCTTTGGGTGTGTGGATGTGTTGTTGTTGCTCTAAATTGTGACATAGACCATAGAGCCCATGCCTAGTGTAAATATTTGCTGGAAATAGTGAGATTACATTTGACCTTAGCCAAAAGGCCGGCAAGTGCTTATATGTGAGATTAAACCTTTGCACTCAGAGGTCAGAATGCAAATGCCACATAAAGGCAGGAAGGGCTGACTGTCACTTAAACGTCACATCGGAATGAATTCCTTCTGTGGTCCCATGTCCTCTGGGTACCACCTTCTCCCACCCCCCACACACACCTTTTGACGCAATATCTGGAAGAACGTGTGATGATAGCAAGTGTATGTATTCTATGAAAGACCTGTTTAATCCTGAAATTAAAAAGTTCTAGGAAATAGATATGGGTGTGAGGGCACTGGCAGGGAGAGAAATACAGCCTGAATATAAAAGAAGAAAGGAAAATTTTCATTTCTGTTTATCTCCCCAAATGGTGAACAGTCTAATTAATCCATGCCACACGTTTCTTTCCAGTCCTTCTCATTAGAAAATGTGCTTAGTTTGCTCAGTAAGGCCCAAGTAATTACTTGTGGCTGAGCAGTAAAATAATATGCCAGCTCGGGTGTCATAGTAACACTCTGCGTTTGGTAGGCTTCTGTTACAGGTTTTACAAAAGATGTTGGTGTGGGACTTTAGCTCTTGGCCCCTGTTTCCTTTTTATAGATCACTGAACAGAGGTTCGGAATCAACATCCCGCACAAGTTCAGCGTCCACAACTACAAAGTGCCAACATTCTGCGATCACTGTGGCTCCCTGCTCTGGGGGATAATGCGACAAGGACTTCAGTGTAAAAGTGAGTTGCCGGGCACCCACTTCTTCATGAGGCCACCAGGATGCAGGCTTTTGGAATTCTATAGGTTCAGAATCTGACCCTGGACTGATGGTTTTAGATCCTTTGTCAGTTAACATCTTAGTAGTTCTATAGTTGTGTATCCCTTGTCAGGCATGGACAGGGAGCTACGTTTGATTCACAGATTCCCTAACCACGGAATACTAAGTCAGTTGTTCAGCTCAATGCTCTAGCTAGCTGGCTATCGTGCATTTAGTGTGAGTATAGACTCGTCCTTGTGTGTTTTAAGAAATGTTTAAGAGGGAAAAAATGGGATCGTCATCAGAAATGGAAGGGGTAGGGAGTGAAGGTGCCCAAAAGAGAAGCTTGGGTGGTGAGTAAGGCCTGGCAGGAGAGCAGGAGGTGAGTTGTAAATGTAACTCAAGCTGCCCTGGTCTCTTCAAGGAGTATGCGGTAGAGATGGAGGTAGGTGGAGTGAAGGACACTTAACTTCTCTCACTGTTCCCAGTGGAACACGCTCTTGAAGCTTTTGACTCAGCAAAGTTCTGGGCATAAGGGCTGACCCCTGTCCAGTTAGGAGTTGGAGAGCTCTGGGCCTTGAGTTACCTCCCATTGAGTGTTGCTATGACAATCTGGTTGTCATGGGCGCACTGTTGAAATACGTGGGAATTTCATCCAGATGGGCTTGAGACACACCCTGAGTCACCAGGGGAGGCAGAGGTGGCGTCCGGTCAGCTTCCATGGACTGCCTGCACTTCCGGAGCCTGCTTCTGTCAACAAAAAGGGACCGGTCACTTGTTTTCAAAAGGGCGATTCTTTTCTCTCTCTAGAACACCATTTCATAATACTTTTTTCATCTAATCAAGACAGTCAGTTCATGTGTAGCTTTGGCTTCGGCCCTGCTTGATCCTGCGCTGGATGGTCTCCCCTGGGGATGGGTTTCCAACATGGAAGTCATATTCTGCTTCTGTGTAGTTGTTCTGCCAGGCGGAGCCAGGAGCCACGCATGGGGCTCATCAGCATCGGTCTCGTCCCTGGTGGCCCTGAGGGTAGCATACCGACAGTGGCCTGGCTCCTACAGTTTGTGCTTTTATTATTACCTGCGGCTTTAGAAAGGCCACTGGAGGCTTGTGTGTCCTCATTGCAGCTTCCTTTTTGGCGACTTCCCATGGAGCTCATAAATCGTGGCCTCAGGGCCCCTCCCTTGCAAGGACATCCCCCAGAGACCTCCACTCAACTGGAGGTTCTTTCTCTGAAAGAGCTCACCGCACCCTAAATTACATAAACCCAGGCCCCCAAAACCTGAACTGCATCTCTCTGCTCCCATCCAGAGATACAGGGACCCTCCCGGAAACGGGCCGTGGGAGGGAGCTGGATCAGAACTTCCTGCTGGTGAAACCTCAGGTCCTTCGTCATCCCAAGTCAGCTTCCTCTGCACAGGAGTCTGGCTTGCTTCACTCTCCTCTTCCGAGTGCCATTTACCCTGACCTTTAGAAACCTGGCTCCGCCCCCCCCCCCCCCCCCCCC
>NW_006293784.1:1886666-1904178 GCF_000327345.1 Myotis davidii | reverse complement strand
CCATGAAGAAGTTAGAACCGCAGGCTCCAAGCTTGAGAACCACACCCCACAGGATGCAGGCCCCAGGCTGCGAGGGCTCCGACCACAACAATACTCAGAAAGAAAGCTGCACTTAGAGGTTTTTCTCTCCCAAACACCATTTCCATCCTGTTTGAGCAGCGATCTCCACGTGGCCTGTAGGCTGCTACCTTTTATTGAGAGAGGGAAGGCAAAGCGTCGTCAGTTGGCGTGATTCTTGTTACTCAATTGACAATTGATGGAACGTTCTCATCGCTATTGAATCGTGCTGCTAAATCGGCAGTAGCTGTTACACATGATTTAGACGCACGCCTTTCATCCAGTCGCGGTGGGAGGAAAATGTATTTGAAATGTATTATTCTTCAGTGTGCCAGGCTTTCTGCTTCTGCACAAAGCAGAAAGAGATGAAAATGCCAGGGGTTGTTATGAGTGTTAAGTTTAATTTTATGAGAAGGCGGCCGCGTTGTTCAGCCCATACAATCCCCCTGTCAGCGCGGTGCTGGTCGCTACCGTTCTCCTTCGCTGCGCACACTGCCCCGGTCCTCTCTGAGTGTGGTTCCCTTCTCTCCCCTGCAGTCTGTAAAATGAACGTGCACATCCGGTGTCAGGCGAACGTGGCCCCGAACTGCGGGGTGAACGCGGTGGAGCTGGCCAAGACGCTGGCAGGGATGGGCCTCCAACCTGGAAATATTTCTCCAACCTCGGTGAGACTTGCTTTCTTTCACGATGGCATTCAGGAGTTGTTCAGATGTGGGAAGCCTGAAGGCGCGCACGTGGCATAATCAAAGTCCCTAATCTCAGCAAACACAATAAAGAGATTTATTGCATTTTTAAAGAGCAGTTTTTTCCCCGTGAATCAGAGTCTATATACAATTATATGACAAGAAATAATGAGCATGCAGATATAGCAAGAAGCAGGAAAAGGATTTTTAAAAATCAGCTTCCTGTGAGTGTGATATGGTAAAAATCGGGGCCTTGGCAGGGGGGGGGGGGCCTCCCTGGCAGTGCAGTTGCCCCATAACAATGGTCTCAGCTTCCTCCTCTCTTAAGGGGTTGAACTTGAAGCTGTCTGAGGTTCTCCACAGCCCTGGGATCACAGTTCTATAGTTTTATTTATGGGTTATACAGATCTGCCTCTCAAGTTCACTGACAGGTGCTCCTGCCTCTCGGGTCCTGGGAGTGAGTGGAGACATGTCCATTGCCTTGGACATGTTTTGTCTTGCCCACTCCCTGCGTGACCTCTCCACCTGCTGTTTCCTATTAGAGCAGCGGTTCTCAACCTGTGGGTCGTGACCCCTTTGGGGGTCCAACGACCCTTTCACAGGGGGCGCCTAAGGCCATCGAAAAACACATATATACTTACATATTGTTTTTGTGAAGCAAAATTACAGTGATGAAGTAGCCACGAAAATAATTTTATGGTTGGGGGTCACCACAACATGAGGAACTGTATTTCAGGGTCGCGGCATTAGGAAGGTTGAGAACCACTGTCTTAGAGCCTCGGACACTCTCCAGGTCCAGGACCTCTTGCTGCCTCAAGGTGTCTGGGTGCTTAGGAAAGGAGGTACAGTCCCTGTCAGGTTCTTGGTTATCCGGAACATGTCAGTGAAGCACCCATTTCCTTCTTACTGACGGATACCTGGTAAACATTGTACGTCTTGATATTTCAGGAAGGCATTGGCAAAGTCCTTCGGTGTCTCTGTCTTGTGGAGAGACATGCAGGATGCTAATTCTATGGGGGGAGGGGGGGTCTGATGCCCAGGACAGCTGCTCCTGAAGGGCACAGATGAAAGATCTCAGCCTCAACCAGAGCTTCTAAGATACGACGGGAATAAGATAGACTGTGCGGCCACCTGTCATATGCCACCAAGTGTCTTTCATATTCTGATATTTAATAATGAGAAAACCAGAGTTACCTGTTACTTGATAGTACACTATTAAAAAGAGGCAGAGAATCTTAAGCCTACCAAAAGAGAAGAATGGGTTAAAAAATATATTGGGAAACACTGGCATGGAGCTTTCTGCCAGTGCCAACGCAGCCAGGGGAAGTATTGAAGTGGAGGAAGTGAAATTCAAGCGGGTAAAATTCTTCTGTCTTTGAAAAATGTGTGATCAGAGATCTGGATGAGAAATTATTAAAACAATTGGATTTGTAAGACGATCCATTTTATATCTTGTTATTACTGTTTTATTGGGTTGAGCAGATAAAATCCTTATCGTTTCAGGCTATTGCACAGTTGTTTATTGCAAACATCATTTAGGCGTTGCCCCAGATAAGCTTTTCTAAAAAAATCGAAATAGGTCAGAAGGTCCAGGATGTTTGACTTTTGATCTGTGGTTTAGTGGTAACTTGTATCATAAATGTCCCGAGGTGGACATCTGCAAGTCACCTTGCCTTTAGGGAGCGCCCTCACCATGATGGGGCTTATCCCACTGGGATGGGGCTGGAGAACCCGCTGAGGAGGCCATACTTCTGGTTTGGTGTGGGGAGACTGGGACACGCATTGTGCTCGTGGTCGACCTTTCTAGAGGGCAAGTGCCTATGTATCAAAGACCTTCAAAATTAACACGTTGGCTTAAAGAATTCCATTTCCAGAATATTATCTTAAGAAAATAGATGATGAGGAACATGATGATAATGATGATGAGGAGGAGGACAACACAGCTCATGTTGAATGTTGCCTATAAAGCACATTCAATAATAAAGCACCAA
Source organism: Myotis davidii (assembly GCF_000327345.1). NCBI lineage: Eukaryota > Metazoa > Chordata > Mammalia > Chiroptera > Vespertilionidae > Myotis > Myotis davidii. The sequence continues at coordinate 1,901,447 of NW_006293784.1, read as the reverse complement.
CCTAAGTGCTTTGTATGCACGTGTTCCTTTACTCCTCATAGTAACTCGTGTAGCAGGTGCCGTAACATCCCCTTTGTTAGAAGAGGAAACTGAGGCACAGAGAGGCTGGGTAGGCAACTGTGCCAAGGTCACTGGGTTAGGTTGCAGAGCTGTGATTGGAACCCAGGCAGCCCGCTTGGAAGGCTAGACTCCTACTCACCCTGTTGACTGTGGTATTATTTATATTTGTAAAAATGGAAGGTAACCTGTATTTCTAATAGCAGAGGAATTCATGAATAAATTGTGATACATCCACAAAATGGAGTAATGGACAGCCCTTACAACTCTTGTGTTTTGGAGGATATTTAAAGATATGGAAAATACACATGACAAAAAGTTAAATAAAAATGTGTTATAAAACAATTTTATTCTATTTTTAAAATATTATCAAGTATGAAAGCAGACGCGTGTATGTGTGTGTGATTGTTTTTACGTTTTTTGTTTTTGAGGGAGGCTGGTGAGATCATAGGTATTTGAAATTTTATCCTTCATACTTTTGTTCATTGTCCAAGTTTTTACATTGAATTTCATTTCTCATGTAATTTAAAATATTGTATAAATAATGTTGCTTTATTCATTCAAGTCCTCATATGGTCCTGAGCAATTATTGAAGACCTCTCTTTGTAGGCAGTGGACACCAGGTGGCGCTCTTGGAGTCTGACCACCCTGTAGAAATACACTGCAAAAAAACAGAGGGATCAGACTAAGGCTTTTTTTTTTACTTTCATTTTTATATGTGCCCACTTGAGAATAAATTGAAAAATCTATGGCTTAGATATATTTTTAAGTGATTTTTCCCCCCAGATACAGTAAGCACAGATCAGGGGATAGTCTTGAACGGCAAAACCTGATCACATGTCAAGCTGAATTGATCTTACCCCACCTGTTGTATTAAGTGTTGAAGCTGCAAGTAAGATCTTCTCCACCCATAAATGCTTCACGAGCACACTGTGTGTTCTGACTCCATGTATTCCTTCTCCTCTTTACAGAAGCTCGTTTCCAGATCAACTCTAAGACGACAGGGAAAGGAGAGCACCAAAGAAGGAAATGGGGTTGAGGGTAATTCTTCCAACCGGTTTGGTATCGACAACTTTGAGTTCATCCGAGTGTTGGGGAAGGGGAGCTTTGGGAAGGTGAGTCTTGGTTTTCACTGTTTGGATTAAAGTAAGCATGTTATGTGTATTTTGTGTGTGTGTGTATGTGTAGGTGTGTGTATGTGTGTGTATGTATGTGTGTGTGTGTTTGTGTGTGTGTGTGTGTGTACACACACTCACATTTCCCATGTGTCCTTCCCTTTCTGCCCTGTGCGTGCCCACACCCTAAGAACTGCAAGAGTTCTCATGCTCCTCCCACCGCTTTGCCACAGGTGATGCTTGCAAGAATAAAAGAAACGGGAGACCTCTATGCCGTGAAGGTGCTGAAGAAGGACGTGATCCTGCAGGATGACGACGTGGAGTGCACAATGACGGAGAAAAGGATCCTGTCCTTGGCCCGCAATCACCCCTTCCTCACTCAGTTGTTCTGCTGCTTTCAGACCCCTGTGAGTATGACTCGGATTCACCGCCTCCGTGGCCTCCTTTCTTAAAGGGTTGAGACAGTAAGATGTCAAAGATTTCATAAAGTAGAATATCAGAAACTTTGGGGGCCTGAGCTCCCCTGGTAGGCCCATCTGAAGGTACCCATGGGCTCCTGATGACTGTGGGAGAAAGCTGAAACCAGTGAACTAACCAGTGTCTTTCATGCGGTCCTGAAGAAGGATCGCTTTGAGCGCTGTGTGCCCTATGGTTATACAGGTCTTTATAGTAAGTCTTCTCTAGCACAGTGAAGGTTACCAAAATCTGGGAATAGAATAAAGGTCATGGGCTGCTTATCTTGGTGACTTTGACCTTGGCTTTACTCCTAAATGTTTAACAAGAGCTCAGACCAGGGTAGGCCCAGAGAGGGCACCTTGATCTGTAATGTCCCAAGGCATTGCTCCTGGCCTTGGCCAGGGACCCTTGCCTTCATTCTGTGGACTGGTCCTGGGATTCAAGCCTGTCTACCCTCTAATGGTGTGCAGTTAGAAATGCAATGCTTTTGGCTACAGTTAACAGACTACCCAACCAGCCATAGTTTATGCAATAAACCGAAAGGATGAGTTTAGTTCTTTAATATAAGAGCTTTTCTGGAGGATTCTGGTGGTAGCAACGTTAGGGTGGACTTAGTTGCACAGTGACATTGGTCATCTCTCCCCCTTGGGGTCTCACGTTATTTGCCACAATTGTAAACATCACACCTCCTGGGGCAGCATCCAGAGGAGGAAGCATGGGGCCAGAGGCACAGGGCTTCATGGGCCAGCCTCGTTTTATCAGAGAGAGAAACTTCTTTCTAGACTTGAGTCACCTGCTCACCCTTAGCTGCAAAGGAGGCTGGAAGAGCAAATATCTAGCGAAGGTAAGCTGCTTTACCAGGATAGACTCCCACTAACCATGACTCAACCCCTGGGGCAGGCCACTGTGCTGCCCAATTATCACTGAGCTTCTGTTGTCATTGAGGAGGGAAGATGGCCCCTGAGAAGTCACCAAGAGAGTCTGCCAAGGTATTTTAGAACCTTCTTGTATTCAAAGGCATTCTGGGAAAGTGAATTTGGGACATGTCCCTTAACTGTGCTACCATCAGGGTCAATAGAGGTGTGAGCAGGATAGGGACATCCCACCTGATCCAGGAATGGTGCAGTGCAATTCCAGGGAGCCAGAGGGTGAGTTAGATTTTAGTTAGGTAAAAGAGAATGAAGGCGGATATGCCGCAGAGGGTAACTGCAGTTGCACAAGTGTGGCTGTGAGCAAGACCATGAGGGTGAATACAGCCAGCGTGTGTGAAGTATGGAGGTTGAGGAAGGTCCTGGTGAGAACTGAAGCTGCAGAGGTGGCTGGGGCCGGCCTGTGAAGGGCCTTGTGGGCTGTGTTAAGGAACATGGATTCTAGTCCTAAGAGCAAATGGAAGAAATTTAAGCAGAGATATGGCATATCAGGTTGCATTTTTCAACTGGAAAACTATTTTTTTTGTAGTAGGTAATATAAGCATCCTCCAATATCCATATCCTCTCTCGGAATGACACAATTATTACTGATTTCATAGACTTTCAAAGAATATTTTGCACATGAAAACATACATGCATACCAATTATGCATTCATATTTATTTTTTAAAAATAAAAATGGTGGTATACATTGCCCACCATTCTATACCTTATTTTGTTGAAAATGTAATAATATATTATGGTGATTGTTTCATATTTGTATATACATAGCTGCCTCATTTTTAATGGCTGCATAGTATTCCATTTTGAGAACAGGACACAATTTATTTTACTTGTTTCCTGTTGCTATGTACCCAGTTGGATGTACCCAGTCTCTTATTTCAATCAGTGTTGCAGGGAGTCCCCTTGTGCTTCTGTCTTTATATATTGTGCTGTTATTTCTATACTAGTGGCCTGGTACACAATTTGTGCACATTGAAAGGAAATTAATTAGAAGGTGGCCGGTGGGGTGGGACTGGGCAAGATGGGCCAGACACGCCCTGGAGCCAACCTTCCACTGTCCCTCCCTAGTCGGCCACACCCGGGGTGGCACTGCAGCTCAGCAGTAAACCAGATTCAGGGTTGACAGTGCCCCAGCAAAAACATAGCCCACGGCCAAAGGTGGAATCGTGTGGCCCCGAGAGGAATCGGACTCCCTCCTCTCTGGTTCCAGGGCATGTCACCTGAGAACCACCACTGCCAAGTCACCGCAGCTCGGCAGCCACTGCGTTGAGCGTGTGCCCCCTGGTGATCAGTGCACATCATACCTACTGGCTGGTTGGACGGTTGGATGGTCGCTTAACCTTTTATATATGTAGATGATACACTGTATGAATGTGTGTTGCTTGTTAAAATTCTGACTGAGTCCAATTGGCCTTCTCCCCCATAGCGGTTAAAGGCAGCTAACATTTGACCACCTGTACGCTAGGCATTGTTCCAAGTGCTTTCTGCATACTGTCTCATTCAGTCCTTACAGGAACCCTGTGAAGTAAGTTCTATTAGCATTACTCCCGTTTTACATATGAGGAATCCAAGGCACCAGGGCATTTAGCTTCCAAGTGGCAGAGGTTTTGGATCCAGGCAGTCTGACTACAGAGCCCAGGTTCTTACCACTTGCTTGCTGAGTTTCTAAATTCACACGCCCAAACCATGAGAGGACCGATGTTCCCCCACCCTCCATCACAGCTTGCTATCTATCGTTTTGATGATCGGAGGGATTGAAAAAGGGTTCTTCTGAGTTCTGATTTGCATTTCTCTGGCTGTGAGTGAAGCTGAGCATTCACAGGTATTTAAAGGCCCCCTGTGTTCAAATCCTTGTTGTAAACAACCACGTGCAGCCTGGAGAATGGGTGGGGCAGGGAAGGCTGGAAGCTGGGAGCCGGGAGGATGCATGAAAGGGGACACACAGTGTGTAGTCCATGCTGTCCAAGCACATCGGAAAGAATGGGAGTGGCAGCTAATAGCTTCTTAGGCCACGTGCCCCCTGCACTCGTTCCTTCCTCCTCATGGTCTGGGCTCCTGGAGGTCACACCCTCCTCACCTCATGGTCTGTGGTGCCTCCAGGCAGCCCTGGCTCCCATGCTGCCCTGTCACCCCTCCGCTGGTTCTCTGTTCCCAGGTCTGGGGCCCATGGTTCTTGTGGAATTCCAGTCCTGCTGTCCTCCACTGCTGTCTGCACTGTCCCTGAAATCCTGTTTCCTGTGCTCTGCACTTTGCCTGCTATAAAGCCTTTTCCCGTCCTCACCCGCTTCATCCAGTTGCACTGTCCCTGAAATCCTGTTTCCTGTGCTCTTCACTTTGCCTGCTATAAAGCCCTTTCCCGTCCTCACCCCCTTCATCCAGTTGTTTTCTCGGAGACGAGTGGGGTGACAGCTCGTGAAACACCCTCGTGGAAAAGGATGGTACCATTTGGTGGGTGATACCGGTCACCTGCCTGCATCTCAGGCTTGAGCCTTGTGCTCATACCATGAACCAAATGGCAGGGAAGCTATGGCTCAGGTCATCCTCCCAGGGCCTGAGCCGAAGAGCAGATGGTTTCCTGTGACATTAGGTTAGATGATCTCCATCAGCTGGTCACCTTTGAGTCAGAAAGTGGGCAGGCATTTAGTGAACCTGCGTCTGGTTGTGCAGCGGCTGTTGTCTCAAGTTACTCGCATGAACAGATAGTAATGTGTCTCATACCCACCTCCAGGGAGTCCCTGCAGTTCTACGGAGGCAGGCAGAGGTGTCACGGACAGTTAGCCTTTGTGATGGCTGAGTAGAACAAGAAATTAACTTGGAACAGATTAGGAGCCCGATGAAAGTAATGTGTACAATGCAGACTTTTCCAGAAGAGCATAAATTACACAATATGCCACAATATCAGTGGCCACATGGTTTCCAGTGTTCATCAGGTTAAGCCTTCAGTAGCAGTGGCCATCTTTTTCCTAGTGGCATTTCCTGTGTGGCCACAAGGTGGCAGTCGTCACTGCAAGGTGATTTTCCTTTCTCCACCAGAGACAGAAACTGACATCACGGTTTAGAATTTGTGCTTTGTAGCAGACGTCTCCCAAGCAAAGGAGAAAGGGCATTTTCTGCCGCCCTTCATAAAATAGGAGGAACCAACTTAAAAGAATCGAGTGGGTTTTTCTCATGCTGAGGGCAGAGATACACAGTTTTCATTCTGCCGTGGTTTATGACTTCTTTCAGGTTTGCAAAGTACCAGACTCCGCAACATGTGCGGCATTTGCTTGCTGTGCGTCTGCCCATCTGTCAGAAGTCCTCAGTGACTATCCCCATTTGCTGTTGAGAAACTAACGGTAACGAACAGAACAGGTTCGTGACCCTGAGAAATGACCGCAGGCAGATCGTTACTTTCCAGCTACTGAGCCTGGCCGGCCCCCGGCCTCTAATGTGAGATGCTCACCAGTGTGTCATGCTGGGCTGTGACAGTCTCCCCGAGAGAAATCTGCAAAGTTTCATTTCACTGTGAAGAGCCTGTAGACACGGCTCTCCTCTCCTGCCCGGCCCTGTGGAATGAGCGCCTCTGAAGGCCAGAGAAAGGGGGAAGGAAACTTGCTGAGGGTTCCTCAGACTGTGAGTGGTGGAGACAGGGTTCGGCTCTGGGCCAGGCTGACTCTGGGGCCCCCGCTCTGTGCTGGGACCCAGCAGTCATGGTCTTATACCACATGTAGGTCATCGATTCAGCATCTCCTTAAGCACCTCCTCCCGTCTGCCCTGGCTGCCCTCCAGCCTGCTGGGGGGAAGCAGCATTGCCCTTGGAAAGGGCAGACCTACGTCCTTTTAACTTTGTGTTGCTCCGTCTGAATGGCGTGAGTGAGCCTGCCGTAAAATGCCTTTGAACCTTAAGGTTCTCGTGGTTAAAATGACAACAGGACTGCTGTGAGGACCAAAAGAGAGGATCCGGACATGCTTTGTACACATGCAACACTATTCACAAGTGAGTAGCTCATTGTGGTAGCGACCACTTCCCTCCCACACCGAAGGAAAATGTCCTGGGGCTTCTCCCGTGGCCAGCACAGACCCCACATCGGAGGGTGGAGCAAACACCCCCAAAGTAGGAATTTGGAAGCTCCTATTGTTCTTGGAACAGAACCATAAGTAAGCAAATTTCATCTATTCAACTTCAATTGGATTTCATATATTTAAGTAGGATTGTAAGCCCATAAATGATTGCCCCTGATTTTTGCATCATAATACATGTTACCGGCAGGTTCTAGGATATCATTAATTGGCATCCTCTTTGTTTCTGATAGCATTGTAAATCCTAGCACTTTGTGAGTTATTTGATCATCTGAATCAAGACTTGTAAAAATGTTTATACTCTTGGATCTGCTTATTGTGTTTCCGATAATCTAGCCTAAGAAAACAACATGAGTATAGAATAAGTGTTATGCATAAAGAAGTTTAATTTTCAGTGCATTATTTTTATAATAGGGAAAATATTGGAAACAACTGCAGCATGTAGCAATAGAATTTTACTTAATTTCTATAGCTTTTGGTGAAGATTTCCAGCCACTAAAGAGATCACTGAATGTTAAGCAGTCAAATGATCATGTGTCAGACACTGTCATAAGCACCTAACATGTATTATTCACAGTGCTTACAACGGCCCTGTAAGACAGGCACAATTATTGTCTTCACTTTGCTGAGTGAAAAAGTGAAGCACTGAGGAGTTGAGTCACTCGCCCAAAATTCAGTGCAGTAAATGGTAGAACTAGGAGGTTAGAGCCCAGGAAATAACACAGAATCTGTGATGATTACTGGCCCGTATCCATATCAGTGAACTGCCACACCTGGCCCCTCCTCCAAAAAATAAAGACTGGAAGGAAATTATGCCAATAAGCCATCAGGGACTGTACGAAGGCAGTGAAAGTATGGGTGATTTTCTTTCTTTTTCCTACGTACCCATTTCAGTCATGTGGTTACATTTCTTTAACAATGGGGGTGAGGGGAGGGAGGCATTATTACGCCAGGGAGGGCCCGTCAGGGGTGCAGGCCGCCTTCCCCACCCTTTCAGGTTACATTCCCATCACACTCCTTTCATCTTCACCAGTGACTGCTGTGTCAGCAGCTGGGGCCCCGGCATTTATGGCCTGGAATCCGGGACCCCCACCCCCAGCTCAGGGCTTCCACTCTGGCTCTCCTCCTGGTGCCCAGAGGGAAGAACAAAGGCTCAGCAGTAGCAGGAAGGGGAGCGGCAGAGTAAATACTGGTCAGATGCTTCCGTCTTTGTTCAGAGACCCAGTTTATTGAAGCAAAGGTTTCCATTTGGAAAACATATGAGGCTGCGCCCTGCCAGGTCCGCACAGTGAGCCATGCAGCGCCCGTTCTTTGCGGGATGCTCAGGTTTGCACTGGGACATGTTGTGTAAGCAGGTGGGCCACAGACTGCAGGGCCCCTCCCTCTACAGCAGCGGTTCTCAATCTGTGGGTCGCAACCCCTTTGGCGGTCGAACGACCTTTTCACAGGGGTCGCCTAAGACCATCCTGCATATCAGATATTTACATGACGATTCATAACAGTAGCAACATTACAGTTATGAAGTAGCAACGAAAATAATGTTATGGTTGGGTCACAACATGAGGAACTGTATTTAAAGGGCCAGAAGGTTGAGAACCACTGCTCGGCAGGGACAGAGGCCCAGTGCTCTCCCCTCTCTCCTGCTCTCTTTCTACCTGTTGGTTCTTTCCTCAGGACACCCAGGCTACTGACTGATGTGTGTCCGGATGTCCACTGCGTGTCAGCCTGCCCGGGTTGTCCACAAAGCAGGTGCCCAGAGCTCCTGGCAGGGCATCACTTTACATAAGAAGCCACTCCCCCATATCACTTCGCAGAGCAGAAACCCTGCCCCTGCAGCCAGGGAGTCCTGGACTCCTGTGAGCTAGATGCTGCCCGTACACGGCTTGTGCAAAATGCCTTCAGTCTACTGAAACCATGCTTAAAGCATGTCACCAAAACATTCTTTTCTCTGTATTATTTTCTCCATAGCAAAGGTGTGTGTGTCTGTGTATGTGCATGTGCCTGTGTTGAGACAGACAGGCAGGAAAAATAGACACAAGTGAGTCATGTGGCCCTGGAATGATGAACCTTCCAGAATTTCATCAGACAGGTGACTACGCTGCAGCCTTTTGCACGCGAGTCCCGGGTCCTAATTCTGGCTTGTCTTGAGGAAGGTTCCCTGCTTTTGATGTTTTTCCAGAGAAGCCCCTCCACTTGAATCCTACGTTCTTCCATCAGAGACCTGTCGGCAGAGATGCCTCCAGAAAGTGGCCCTCGGGCTGGTTTTTTGCACATGGGGGCTGGGAGGCTGCCCCGCAGCCCTGCACAGCCCTGCCTTTCCTTGCCGAGTGTCAGGGAGCATCTGGCAGGGGCAGCCACGCCTGTTTGTCTGCTGAGCGGCTGCCAGTGGGGACGAGAAGGCACATGTGGTTCCTGGAGCAGCATTTGACCGCCCCCCTCCCGCCCCCCGCCCCCAGCACTGTGCTTGGAGTCGCAGTGATGCCCTGGGTTAAGGGGACGAGGCTCTGAGATGGTGGGTTAGGTGAGGAGACGGGAAGTGCAGTGGAAGAAGCTGGAAGACTTGCCCCGGAGGGAGGAGGGTTCGGGAGGCCTCTGTCGGTGCCTCCAGTGAGCTGGTCATTCCCGGAGTCTCAGTGCACGGGCTTCGCAGAACGGCTGGGTGAAGAAAGAGCAGCAGCTGCTCCCCTTTGAGACGCTGGCATATGTTTTAGCTGCATGATACCATTACCAGTGTCCATAAAACTGCACATTATCGCATTCCATAAATACCTGTTGAATGAAACATTTCATTTAATACCCAAAACAATCCGGGGAGGTACAGAAACGGTTATCCTCATCGTAAAGATCCGGAAATCAGGGTCCAGAGGAGTTGAATAACTTGCCCCGGGTCCCACAGCAAGCAGACCCTGGGTCCCTGACCAGGTCCTCCGGCTCAGTAATCTACGCCAGGGCCATTATGCCACACGTAGACGTGTGCTCGCTGTGGAATGTGCGCAGCTGAGAATAGTGACATTCGCCAGGAATAAAGGCAGTTTCTCTCACCATATATAAATGGTTTTGTGGCCTTTTATGAAATACTGGAGTATATTTTCCCTCGTATGTTTGGAACTAGGTTTCCTCTTATCCCCTGAGCAGTGACTTACCACAGATCCGATTCGGTCCCCTTATGGGTCATTGGTTGTAGTTTGCCTTTGGCTCAGATAAAAATAGAAAGTGAGCCAGAACACGGTGTTTCCCAGTTGGGCATGATCCCAACTATCAATAGCGTTCCGTCTGGGGACAGAGTGCACCCAAGCCGTCTCCAGCCTCTGGTTGCAGGGGGTTTTTGGGACCTCTGCCTTGTCTTCTCAGGCCTGCAGGCTTCCCAGTTCTCGGAGGGTAAACAGGGCCGTGGAAATGAGAGGGAAATGAGAGAGGCCGAGGTTCGTGCTGTTCCCTTGGCTCACTCTGTTTGGGTGGGACTGCCAGGAGACTCCGTGTGACAAATGGGTTTGAAAGGGTTGGCATGTGCTTTTTTGTTGCAGTTTGAGGTTATTCCGTTGTAACTGGCCTTGATGTTGCTCGCCACAGTCATTATGGATGACGTGGACCCACCACCCCTGCCTGTGCTTGGGAATACGGCTCATGGACTGTGCACGAGCTCTCTTGATGTGTCTGAGACTTGCCAGAGTCAGACTTGGCCCCCCGCTTCCCCGTGACCCATGAAGCTCGATGGTGGGAGTCTCGGTTATGGTTTTCCCCGACCATCTGGGAGACTGCCAACCAGAGCTCCTCTGGCCTCACAGGGCCCTGCCTGGAAGCCCTGGGCTGGACGTGCCAGGACTGGCTCTGGGAATAAAAATGTGATGGGCTGCCCGGGACTTGCCAGAGTCAGACTTGGCCCCCCGCTTCCCCGTGACCCATGAAGCTCGATGGTGGGAGTCTCGGTTATGGTTTTCCCCGACCATCTGGGAGACTGCCAACCAGAGCTCCTCTGGCCTCACAGGGCCCTGCCTGGAAGCCCTGGGCTGGACGTGCCAGGACTGGCTCTGGGAATAAAAATGTGATGGGCTGCCCCACATGATGGTGTAGCTCAGTGGTTGAGCATCAATCCATGAAGCAGAAGGTCATGGTTCAAATCCCAGTCAGGGCACATGCCTGGGTTGTGGGCCTGATCAATGATTCTCTCTCATCATTAATGTTTCTAACTCCCTCTCCCTTTCTCTCTAAATCAATAAAAACATTTAAAATACTTTTTTTAATGTGATGGGTTATCTGCCAAATAGGTTTGTGAAAGTCCATCATCCCGGGGTCACACCAATTGAGCACCAGGCAAGAGGAGCCGTTCTTTTACTCCTCAGTCTAGCTGGGGAGAGGAGAGAATACACATGGAACAGCAGTGTGCCAGCAGCTCGCACAGAGCAAATGCAGGCATTGTGTGCAACAGGAAGTGGCATCGAAAATAAACACTGGATGCAGGGGGACAGCCTTGCCTGCGAGTCAGTCTTTCCACAGGAACGAGCCAGCGTGGCTATAGGACTAACACACCAACGAGCACCTGAGCTTCGAGCAGCATTGGGATGGGAGGTGTTTCCTCAGGACGCTGGGTGTCTCCAGCCTTGACTGACGGGGGCCTTTGGGCCAGCGCCTGAAGCTGCACCTGGAAGTGGCTACAGTGGGTCCTCCCACCCCACCCCCACCCCCACCCAGAAAATAGAATTGTGCAGTGTAAAAAGCTGACTGCTCTGGTGGAAACCTATTCTAGCTTTGAGGTACGTGCGTTTTCCACAATTACTTCATCCCTGGTAGAAGCCCAGCTGTGCACACCCCTTCTAGGCCCAGAGCTTGCCAGGAGCCCTCCGGCAGAATCGGCCCTGTCTGGCCTCGTAAACCCAGCCCACCTGTTAGAAGAGAGAACGGCCCCCTGCCAGGTGAGGCCCGAAGGCATGCTTTCAGTCAGCAAACCTGCCCTGAGCGCCTTCACGCTGCAGGAAATAAGGCGCAACGTGGACCCTGCCCTGGGGAGTTGTGCCCGGGGACTCCGTGGGCCTGGCCGGCTGTTCATATGTATCTGGATGGCTGACGAGGGCAGGCTCAGAGCAGCCATCTGCTTAGAAGGGACTTTTCTGGAAGTCCATGTGCAAAGGCAGTGTACTTTTCTTTCACGGGTGCAGTGAATTTGGAACCTGATGGGGATTATCATCGCGAGAAGGCCCACAAGCAGCCGGCACTGCCTCTGTGGGGTGATGGGTTCCCTGGCACTTTGGGGCTGGGGACCTGGAGCAGAAGTAATCGTAAGAGCCGCCCAGTCTGCTTCCCTTGCTCACTGTTGCTCTCTGGGGAGTCTTCCTTGTCCCTCTGGGGTGACTGGTCCCTTTACCGACAGCCCCTGCACGAGGCTCAGGGACACTGCAACCCCCACATGAGCCCTTGTCCCAGGGCGGACTGATCTTCCTGCCTCTGCAGTCAGCGAACACCTTGCAGACCCTCCCCGCTTTGCTGGAGGGCTTTGGCAGCCCTGTCTTCCCTTCAAGGCCACCCAAGGAGGTTCTGTTTCTTTTCTGTGTGAGTTGTCCAACTTTTAGTCTGTTTGTAGAGCAAAAGAGCAGGCTGTATTTACAGCTCACCCCTACCTGTTTTTCTAGGACGGCCTGTAATGATTTATCACTTAGGTGTTACGGAGTCTTGGAACTCTTCCCAGAGCCTCTTAATTCCATTCTTATGGCGTGTGGTATACGAGATTTTAAACATTCAAATGATGTCACGTGTAATTCCCAACCAAAACAAGAGAGGAGAGCTCTTCCAGCAAACCCCTCCCCCACCCAGCACCCGTTTCTCTCTGTGCGTGGACCGTCTGCTTCCCTGTTCTTCTTCAGCGCCTCTCACTCCTGGGAGCTCTAAGCCATGGTCTCCTTGAGCCATGGAACTAGCCGGTGTCCACACCTGGCCAGACCTTCTGAGCCAGTGGTGAAAGGCGGTTCAGTTGAATGAAACACAACCGACAACGTAGGGAACAGATAAGGGGTAGTTAGCCTAGAGCCAGTGAAGTTTCTCCTCTGGAAGCCGGTGGGAGTGCCTGTCCATTAGCCTGATTTGTCCTCTGTACTCGGGCTCCAGGACCGACCTGAAGGAGGGAGTTCCCTTCCTCCTGGCTCAGGACTCTCCCCACCGCGCTGACCTCACCGACAGGTCTAATGGCTCATTTTATTTTTTTCCATCACCATTTATCCCCTCTATGCCCTCTTCCACCTCCCTCCACTTCCCTCTCCCCACCCGCAGTCACCACACTGTTGTCCACTAATAGTTTTAATAATCAAATGGCTAGTGAATTTTCCAGCAAAAAGATATAACTTTAAAAATCACTCATTTGCATAATGCGATGTCATTTTCCCCCTGCTCACATTTGGGGTGAGATAACCCCTTGTCAGGGGCGGGGCTGTCCTGTGCATCGTAGAGTTAGAAGCATCTAGAGCTGCTGTTCACTACATGCTGGTAGCACCTCCCTTGTTGTGACAACCAAAAATGTCTCCAGATGCTGCCAAGTGTCACTGCCTTGTGAGAATGTCAGTTCAGTGGCCTGTCCTACATATGAGAAGTCAAGTGGCTAGAAGATCACTTTACTTATTAGGGGCCAAAGCAAAGAGTATAAGATCTTCCGTATAAAGTATAAGCATTCTTTCTCCCCCTCTACCCCCACCCCTGAGTTTGTGGACAGGCCAAGTTCCTGTTTGGGGCCCAGCTATCGGTGGCTGCACTGTGGCACTTGCCGGGACTGGGGCCCTGGGCTGGGAGGACAGCAGAAGTGCACAGGGTCCGTGGACTATGAGGGAGGGTTCTCAGGTGCCAGGGGTTCCGGACGGGGAAGCCTGCTGTGATAAGGCAGAATGAGCAGGGCCTGGGGGCGAGTAGGGAGCAGAAGATTAGCTCTGTGAGCATATATTTAAAATCGGTTGTGTTTAAAAGTCAGCACTTGAAATACCACAGCTTCTCTTGTTTTGGCATTGAATGTTTCTACTTCCACTTTACCGTCAAGGAGTAGAATCGGTGGTATTTTATGAAAATCGTCACCTCCACCCTGAATTCACAGGGATGCCTATCTGTGATAAGCAAAGCTTGAAGAAACATTTTTTCAACCAGTGTAGACAAATGTGTTGGTAGCAATACAGACGTGCTTTGAGGAAAACAAATGGCTGTTTTCTTCCTTTTGTTTCCCTCGCATGGAAATGTCATATCATCTTAAAGATACAAATACCTTCGATGCTCTTTTCAAAACGGAGTGGTCTCCTAAATATTGAAAGTAAACCCTAACCCAGGGGTCCTCAAACTTTTTAAACAGGGGGCCAGTTCACTGTCCCTCAGACCGTTGGAGGGCCGGGCTATAGTTTAAAAAAAAACTATGAACAAATTCCTATGCGCACAGCGGCAGCAAAACCACCCGGCGGGCCGGATAAATGTTTTTGGCGGGCCGCATGTGGCCCGCGGGCTGTAGTTTGAGGACCCCTGCCACTAGACACACTGGCTGATTCTATATTGAATGGTAATATTGTATCTATCTTGCCTTTTTAAACCAACTCAGTAAGTGTTGACTGAGCACACATATGTGCCAGGGATTGAAGACATGTAGAAGAACAAAACATGGACCCGTCCTCCAGTTACTTTCAGCCAAGGATCATGCTAAACACAGATACCAACAACACTGTGTTGGAGAGAAGAATCACAACGTGGTCCTTGGGGAGGTTGGAAGGGCTCCAGGGGAAGGGCTGTCTGAGCTGGGTTTGGAGGATGAATAGGAGCCCTGCAATTACAGAGTGGGCGGGAGGGACAGGCCTCCCAGAGAGGTGATTCAGTGCAGAGGCAGAGAATTAAAATGTATGATGTGCCTAAGAAACCCCAAAAGACGTGATGCAGCACGAATGTAGGGGAGGAAAAAGGGGTAGTAAATAAGAAGCAAAGCCATAATTGGGTCTAACATCCATTGCTAAGAAGCTTGCCCTCAATTGTGGAGGTGAAAGGATCTGGCAGGTCAGGGAGCAACATGAGATTTGAGGAGGTTTGAGGAGGTGCTCCCTGGTGGCTGTCTGCAGGAGAGGGGGTTAGGGTGCTCCCTGGTGGCTGTCTGCAGGAGAGGGGGTTAGGGTGCTCCCTGGTGGCTGTCTGCAGGAGGGGGAGTTGGGGGTGCTCCCT
>NW_006293784.1:1874953-1886609 GCF_000327345.1 Myotis davidii | reverse complement strand
GTGGCTGTCTGCAGGAGGGGGGGTTAGGGTGCTCCCTGGGGGCTGTCTGCAGGAGGGGGAGTTGGGGGTGCTCCCTGGTGGCTGTCGGAAAGAGGGGGAGTTGGGGGTGCTCCCTGGTGGCTGTCTGCAGGAGGAGGAGCTGGGGGAAGAGGACTAGGAAGGATCTTGAACCAGTCAGCTGTTGGACCTGCTTGCTCCAAGGCAGGGGTCATGGGAGGGAGTGAAGTCAAGGAAACACTAAGGAGGTGAAATTGAGAGGAAAGGCCAGAGTTCCAGCCAGTTGGGAGAAGAGAATATGATGACTTCCCTTCGAAAGAAATCCAAGGATAAGATGTTTCTTGCTCAGAAACGGGGTTCAGATGGGAGATTAGATTTTGTTGTCATCAGTGTCCTCTTGGTAGAAGCTACAATTTAAAATAGTTCAGTAGGTGTTAATAGATGGAGAAGAGAGGAGAGCTGGAAAGGGAATTCTAAGTAAGAGTGGAGAAAGGTGGAAAGGAGTCCGCACGAAGAATCAGAAGGAAGTGATTTCACCGGAGGAGGAAGGAAGTGGCCAGATGAGGTCAGTTCACAAAAGACTCAAAGCACCCACTGGATGTGGGGTGAGGTTTCCCCACATCTGAACTCCATGTAGCCAACTGAAGCTTCTCTATGAAGCTAACACAATGCCCTCTCTTCTGGGCAAACGTTCCATCCATTTCTGATCACTTGGCCCCTCGTCCGATTAGACTTGCCTCTTGACTCTGGTCCCCCTCCCGCTGTAGCAGGGTCTGCATCTTCCTTCCTCAGTGGACAGTGGAGATCAGTGTTTCACCCACATTGCAGAAAGGCTTTGGGAAGAGGTTGTGGGGAGTCATTTGCTTGAACACATCTTGTTCCCCAGCCAGAGAGAGGATCCAAGGAGAGCATGTTGAGGCCTCATTGGAAGAACCAAGTTTAAAATAGCACGCGGAACGCACCTTCTAACAGACTTCAGGGAGCACTGGGCACCGGGGGCGGAGGAAGGAACAGGCTCTTGGCCTGTGGATTCCCAGGCATCGTCTTGAGGCAGATGCGGGATATTCTTGGCCAATTCACTACTTGTCTAACTGGGCAGATGTTTAATCAGACAAATGCAGGGTCTCTTCCCTTGAGGCAGAAAGATCTCAGTCATCCACAGATCCGAGGAAGAGATGAAATCTTGGCTGCTTTGAGAGGTTGCAAAGTTAGGAACCTCTGTTATGTAAAAATGACCTAAGTAAATGCCATTTCTACTCTTTATTCTATAGCCTCATACAAACTAAATCCATAAATATCGTCAACAGACCTGTTGCCATTTGGTGCTTAGACCAAAATCTTTATAAAAAGAATTGCTCTATGTGAAATAATGATTTAAAGGAATCCTATAGTGCATACTTTTAAGTAAGTAAACATTTTTTTTTTTTAAAAAAGTAAATAATCACCTAAGCTACCTTGACTGTGAATCTAAACTCAGAATTTAGATTTGGGAACGTAATTCAGAATAAAACACCGTGTTCAATTAGTAGTAATCTACTCTGAGATGATTATTGTTCCAGACTGAATTATCTTTAAATTATATTTAATAACTAGACTATTAATACCATGTCCCCTCATTTCCATTCCTTGATTAGAAGTGCAGCTAATTGTAGGACTGCATAGAAATGGCATTGAGAACAGTATGTAACTGTTTTTAAAAAATCATGGTTTTGATGACTAAGTACATCAGGAAATAGGTAGTATAAGTAAAAAAGGAAGGATATATTTGTCTATTTTCTCTTTCTTTAAACATGCTATCGTGTGTTAAGTAAAAATAGGATGTAAGGGGAAAATAAATTTTAGTTAAAACCATTTTGCCCTGAAATCTCCAGTTCTCTGGATGCTAAAAGCCATAAATATTTTTGTTTCTTCTTGCATTTGGGTTTCTGTCTCTGAGGGCCAAGGTTATAGGCCATTGTATTTGGTATTTTTCCTCAATTTTTCATGTATTTACTTTACAATTACATTTGAACCGTAAAAGAGAAAACCCAAAATTTTATAAATAAAGGGACCCAAAGTGGCATCAAGCAGACCCGCTTCTTTTCTTCTAAACACTCCAATGCCAATTTATGTTTTTAAAGGGTTCTGTGTAATTCTATGATTGCTTTGCCTTTTGTTTGTACAATTGTCCAACCCTTGAAAATTACCTAAGTTGTAAAGATGTTCCCTCCCTCCCATCCGGGGGTAATTAAAAATCCTGAAGAGGCCAATTCAACAGGGCCTTTAACGTATTAGAAACAAAAAGCAAAAAGATGAAAACAAAACAAATTGATGAAGATATGTGGCCAGTGTCTCTCAGGAGTGGGGCCCTGGCTGCTACCTGGGGTCATGAAAGGCAGAGCCCCCAGCATGCAGTACAGTAGCGGGGGGATCTCACAGCCACGTCTTGCTTGCTCTAGCACGTCCGTGTCCAGCCTAGGTGTCGTGGCCCTCCTCCGCTGCTCGGCTGTGTGCGCCTGGTTTTCCAAGTCTCCTCTGTCATAGCTATCTGCCCACTCCATTTTCCATGACAGGTTTTCAATCTCAGCCTCCAGTTCAGCCTGCTGCTATTCAAACAGCTTCTTCCTGGGCCCAGACTCCATGTAGTATGCACATGGGTATGTGTACTGCAGGTTGTATCGACACTTGGCCAAGAGCTTGGCAGGGTTCTGAAGGTACTGCCCACCAATCTATGTCCCCAGATCATTCATGACCCTCTCCTGGGTCTTCTCATGAATCCCCTGGTATGTCTTTGCTTCCAGCTGCAAGCTCTTGGTGTGGTTTGCCCACCTTTCAAAGTAGAACAAGTATTTCTTGAGGGCCTCCCTGGCTGGGCCTGCTGGCTCTGGTTGACGATGTTGGGGTTCTCCTTATACCTACTGCACTCAGAGTCCTCACTGCCGTGGGCCTTCCGGTCTCCTAGACACATCCAGCAGAAGCTGTATGGACACTTGGAGCATTGCTCGTGATTGCAGCCTCTGTTCTTCTCAATGCAGATGTTGCACTTGGGACCGTCCTTAGTGTGAGCACTAATGTAGTTGGCTGTTTCAGAGCCATCGGCACACTTCCGGAGCCATTTCCAGATTGTGGCACAGTCTGTGGGGGCGGGATACATCTGGCGACACTTGAAACAGAAGACCTTGTTGCACCGATCACACTGGACTTGGCGAGCTCTGGGCTCTGACACCTGGATGAGCTTGGGGCAGTCTGCACCAGGGCACAGCTGGAGCTGGCAATGACTGTCCACATAGTCCCTGAAGAGGTAGCACCTGTATTTGTCTCTTAGCTCTTCATTGGGCAATAATGGAAACAAAGAGTCCTCTGGTGTCCAAAGTGGGCAGTCCTGAGCCATGCAAGAGACTCCCGCACCCACCCCATCTTTGACAAGTACAGAGCAGTGCTGCTCCCAGCAGCTGCAGCAAAACTGATGCTAGCAGGCCAGCAAGAGTATGTTTTCCCTCCACACAAACTGCATACACATTGCACAGTGGTGAGGGGATGGGCTGTGGGGATATGTTTCGATGGATCAAGCTGAACTTGAGCCTCAACAAACAGCTGAGCCAAATTAGACTTGTATCTGTCCATTATCTCTTCAACTTGCAAGTAGAAATAACCAATAGAAATTTAGCAACTGAATGAGACACCTTTAGGACAGCCAAGCTGGTCATATGCTCATTGAGAGCATCCTCAGGCCCCCTGTAGGTCAAGCAGATGAACTTGTACTCCCTCAGGATCAAAGGCATCGGCCCCTGCTGCTCCACATTGCTGGCTACTCCCACAATAGCCCTCTATGTCCCCAGGGTTCTCGCCCTCTTCCTCTTCTTTGCAATTTGGGTCACAGTCCTCTTCATTACTGTCAGACCCCTGGCTATTCATGTCCACAGACATCTTAGCATCCAGCCAAGTTGCAAATCAGAAAAGCAGGATTTTTCCCCCTCCCCCTAAACCTTACCACCTTCTCAACTGCGTTAGTGTTTTTATCTTCTGTAATCCTTGAAGATCTTTCAGGAAGATGTTACCCAAATATTCTGTCATATAATTTACATCAGGAGACGCCGCCCCATGGCTGCTGAGCCTGGGCGGGCCAGACTGGGTTGTGCCAGGCCAGAGGGATCTCCCTGCTCCACTTCTTGAATTCTTCCACAAACTATTTCAACTATGGGCAAGGCACTTCAGCTGTTTGCACTTTAGTCTCATAAAACATGTGGATGGAAGGAATCCATGCAGTTTGTTCCAGGCTTTCATACCATTCTGATTTCAATTGTCCCAGGAAACAAAAATCACCTCCTTCCATGTTAGTTCCAAAAGCGTTTATGAACCCTCACCAGGCACTATGCTCGGTGGCATCTGGGCTCTGCCTGCGAAGGTCTCAGGTCCTCCATGGAAAACAAGATCAAGTGCACAAGCCAGTGTGGCCGGCACAGAGATACCGGGCGAGGTGTGTGTGGACCAGGGACATCAGAGGGGCTCTGCCAGGAAGGGAAGACTTCACCGTGTCCCTGATTATAGGTTTGCTGCTTATTTATGCATTAAGAACATCCTGCCCCAGATGCTTCACAGTGCATTGAACTGCAAGTTAGATCACCTCATAGTTTCCCTAGTCTGATGTATATGCCAGGAAGCTTTGTTGAGTTTCATGGCCACCATCTAGCCATCATGGCTCAGTGGTTGAGTGTCAACCCATGAACCAGGAAGTTATGGTTCGAATCCCAGTCAGGACACATGCCCCAGTTGTAGGCTTGACACCCATTAGGGGATATGCAGGAGGCAGCCAATCAATGGCTATATATATATATTTAAAAAAAGATATGGCCACAATGCATCCAGTTTATGAGGACAATACTTAGTCTCTGAAAAGAGAGCCATGTGTTCCTCCAGGTTTGCAATGCAAGTCCCTAAGGGCTCCTTCTACTGGAGACATATTGCCCCTCTCTGAGCTAAGGCAGGATGGATCATGCCCAGGGGCTGATGGAGGGGTTGCTGGTGATTGAATTAACTTCTGCTATCTTCTGGGCTGTGCAAAATAAGTCAAAAAATAAAAGGTAGGTGTTAGATTCTCTCTCATTGTTTCTGCCTTGAAGCCTTTGTAATCGTTCTTAAGGTGGTTAAATTCCAGTTGTCTCTGGTTCAGGCATGATGCAATGCGATTTCCTCACAAGGGTGCTTTTCCACCCTGACCTCTTTGACGTCAGTAACGGTTTCCTGTTTATTTGAACTCCCTATTCACCCTGTAGCTGACTTCCTCGGAGAGTAATCACAATGCAAGGGCACTTATAAGAAATGCAGCACAGTGCCATTACTGAGGTGTCCTTCTTGTCCATAGCAGTCAATGGCACTTCACAGCTTTTGATACAGGGTTAGTTCATTTACAAAGAATTCCAAAACAATTCTTAGAACGCGGGTAGATGAGTGTAGATGTGGCTCCCAGGTTGACGTTGCTTTAAAGCAATAATTAGTCATTAACTTTTACTGCTGTTTCTAGTCTTTGAATCATTTCCAAAAGATAAGCTGCATCTTCACTGTAATACATCTTTAAATGAGAGTTATATTTGTCGATTGTAGGGATTATGGATTCTTTCTGTAAACAGAAAAGTCTTTCTCATTCTGTTGATAAAAGTGAACCAACTTTATAGAGGAGAATAGCTACTACAAAGAGTCTCACTATGAAGTGCTTGTGGGCAGCACAAGCTTTGCAATAATGATAACGAGTATGCGTATGAACTCTTGAAATAGAGAATATGAATTACAATCTGATCTCAGAAAATTAGAAAACTTTCTGGAACTGAAACTTGGTTAATGTATTTTCGTTATAAAATCTAGTTTTGTAACCCTCTGCTTAGCTCTCACTTCCCAGAAGGAAAGTCCTCCTCACTAGGTCAAGGTCATGACCAAGTGTTACAAGGAAATGCTCCTTCGCCCCAGCCCCTGGCCTAGGCATCCCCCTGGTATTTTGAACCCTGTAGATTCCTGTCTCACACTGAATTGGCGGGGGTGCCGCAGCTGCTGTTCCTGCTGTCATTTTATTCCTCTTTACTTGCCCATCAGGGAGCTCCCTGAGCGAGGCACCATCCCAGCCTCAAGGTTGTGGGCAGCTCACTGCTGTGTGGGCTGCAGCCCTCCCAAGGGCCCAGAGTCCCAGGAGCAGGTGGCCGTGGCAGCTGAAGGGACAGTGGAGGTGGAAATGATGAAGAAGAAGGTGGTAATAATAATTGCTAGCATTTATGGAGCACTCTCTGTATGCCAGGCACTGTTTGAGACTCTAGGCTTAAGTCATTTCATCCTCATACACCTGTCCGTCATCTTATTATCCCCATTTTGCAAATGGGAGTTTTGAGAGAGAGAAAATAACTACAGCTCAGCGGGAGCTGCTTTCACATCTCAGGCATCCTGGCTCCGGAGCGCAGCCCTCGCCACTGGGCTGAGCTGCCTCTTCTAACACCAGGACTCGGGCGCTGGGCACAAGGTCTCCTGGAGGTAGCTTTAGTCCCTGTGTGTGATGTAGAAATGACAATGGCTTCTGTTTGCTGAGATTCTCTTCTGGGCCCCGTGCTGTGCGAGGCGCTTTGCTTCTGGTTTAATCCTCTCACCATCTCCGTGATATGTTATTACCTCCAATTTATAAATAAGGAAACCTCCTGCCCCTTAATAATTGGTGTGTGTTGCAGTTAAAATTCTCCTGGTAGCAAGTAACAGAAAGCAACTTCACTGGAGTCATGCCATGAAGGGAGAGCTGACAATAATGACTGAAGGATAAAGGGGATGTCTCCTGGAACACAAGGGCAGAAATTGGCCGGTTCTCTCCAGGTATCTGAAATGCGAAGACATAGGGAATCCAGGTTTTCCTTCTTGGCTCACTCCTGCTGCCCGGTTGCTTGTCTCTGCCTCACTCTGTGTTTCTTCTTCATTCTCCTCGTCCATCTGTTCATTCGTTCATCAGGATTTCACCACTCTGATATACATACGCAGACATCTCACATGCTCACACTACAAAGGCAGCCTGGGCTCCAATTCATGTTTCCTCATTTTCTGCCTAAACTAAAACATCTCTGTTCCAACTTTCTGGGAAAGGGACTGTGGGAAAGCCCAGCTTGGTCCAATTAGCCGTTTGCAGGGATCAGTGAGCTGAACAGTCACCTCCAGAGGTGTCTACCACAGTGACCTGAGGCGAGCTCCTCTCTGGCTCCTGCTCACTTGCTGGTCACCCTCCTGAGGCAATGTCACCCTGTCTCTGGTACCATCGTAACACATCACTTTCATCCACCCACCAGTTAGTCTCG
This sequence comes from Myotis davidii, assembly GCF_000327345.1. Lineage (NCBI taxonomy): Eukaryota > Metazoa > Chordata > Mammalia > Chiroptera > Vespertilionidae > Myotis > Myotis davidii. The sequence goes on along the minus strand of NW_006293784.1, from coordinate 1,879,317 downwards.
AACTTTTCTTCATGCCAGTGCCCATCAGTTTGGCCTCTTAAGCAGCCATCCTTCTGGCGTTAGGAGTGCACACTGCTTATCCTGACAGCCACTATCAGTTCAGGGGATATTTTTATCCCCTTTGGCCTGGCAAATGAACAGTCCTGCCCTGATAACAGCCGGGGCAGACAGCCCAGGCTGCAGAAGGTTAATGGAGCCAGGCAGGCGATGACAGGAGTTCCATTATTAACTGGGCACCAGCTACTTGGCTTCCTGTAACTCACACCAGCAGGGCAAGGGATCAAGGGATGTCTGAGTTGCTTTTATTCCCCCAGGTGTTCTTCACCTGTCTTAATGACTTGCTTTCGTGGTTGGTTGAATCAGGGACAGAAGAGAGGGAGGGACAGACCAAGGGTGGGGCCACCTGGCTTTAGAACTAAGGTGAAGCCAGTCTCCAGGACCTTAGGTTCCTACCAGGCAGGGGAGGGCCAAACTGACTTTAGAGCGGCCGGAGGCCTCAGGGAAACTGAGCAGATGTCCAGGCCCAGATTCTGGGAAAGGAACTTTGGAAACACTGAGATGGCTGTCTACACAGGCTTAGCTATCTGCACAGATTCAATGCAGAAGCAGCCGCCTTTGCTATGGCTGCCCAGTGTGGGATTTGGGAGTTCTTCCCTGCCCCAGAAGTGAGTCATGACAGTCTTAACCCACACTGCCCTGCCTCCCTCCCCGGAGGGAGCCCAGAAGGCTTCTTGCAGTTGCTTCCCAGTTGGGTTTGTGGAGCACGACCTAGTGTGGGTCAGGTACTCAGTGAGACCCGCTCCTGAACAGCACAGGGAGGGAGTGGAGCTGGAGGTGGGGTTATGCTCCTCTCGGGACTCCACACGCAGGCCTCTGCCTCCTAAGGGGCTGGTGCCACCTGGGAAAGGTTTCCTTCAGGCCCCTGGAGCTCATATGGAGGAGGAACATGCAGCTGGAGTGACTTTTTTTTTAGGTTTTGAAAAATATATCTTTATTAATTTCAGAGAGGAAGAGAGAAGGAGGGAGAGATAGAAACATCCATGATGAGAATCATTGATCAGCTGCCTCCTGCATGCTCCCTACTGGGTATTGAGCCCAAAACCCGGGCATGTGCCCTTGACCGGAATCGAACCTGGGACCCTTCAATCCATAGGCCACTGAGCCAAACACTATCCACTGAGCCAAACCGGCTAGGGCCGGAGTGACTTGTTTTTGTAGTTGATGCTGTTTTATTTCATGTGGCAGGGAGGTGGGTTCTAACACCTACTGGAGTCCTTTCCAAGCCAAACCCCATAGCTGTCACCTGTTTTAGCTCAGACACCAGGCCTGTAATTATGGTAGAGACCAATAGCTGAGTGACCGTATGTTCATAGGACTGAGTCCTGCAGTTCTCAGCTGTGGAGACCTGGAGAGGGGGTGACTAGAAGCAGCCTAACCAGCCTTTTGCTTTTTCTACCAACACTTGATTACGAAAGGAGCCGTATGTGGTACAGGGATGCCCCAGGCCCACAGCCTCAGCCCTGGGAGACCTCTCCCTTTGCAGTCACGACATCCTGACTCACACCTGACACTACTTTACCTGTTCATTCACCGAGATCCCTGCCCCCTCCATCCACGCTCCAGCCTAACTTGTGCTTCCTCATCCTTCAAGCTGGAGACTTGGCTCCTCTTAGCAGCCTTCCCTAAGTCCCACCCCTGGCTGCTCAGCTGTCCCTTCTATGTCCAGGTAACACCCTATGCCCCCTGTACTTAGCACCCTGCGGTGTGTGCTCTGTCTACATGTCTGTGAGCTTCCTGAGAGGTGTGGGATCTCATTCCTTTTACAACCCTTGGTTCCCACCCGGGGCCTGGCAGAGTGAATGCTTAGAAAATGTCCCTTCTTGTTGAGAACCTCAAAGGAAGCATAAAGGATCTCTGAAAGCCTCCAGTAAGCCTGCAGACCAGAGATCAGACCCTGGCTCCCAGCGGAGGCTGGGAACAAGCCAGAGCCAGTTCGGTCTCTCTCTGCTTGTCGTTCCAACAAGCCTGGCGTTGTGTGTGGACAGAGGGGGCAGGGATCACAGTGAATTCAGGCATCAGAAAGACAGCTGAGGGAGAAGGTGGTCAATAGTGGCCCCGGTAGTGGGCAGCAAGGGAGTGAAGGCCCCTCAGTCTGTATCTGCTCTCCGACGGCCCCTGCCCAGTCACTGCTCTCGAAGACCACCTCGAACTACCCCTTCAATGGCCCAGTTTTCATCCTTCAAATGAAAATTAGAAAACCATGGAGGAAGTCCACGTGGCTTTGGTTTGTTTTTAATTGTAAAAGTAATTCACACTTAACATAGAATCTTTAGAGATACTGAAAAGAATAAGAAGGAGAAAATGTCATCCCACATCCCATAACTGAGAGCTGACTTCTGTCACTATCTAGACATCCTTTCTGTGCACATCTGTATCTTTGACTATAACTGAAATCATATTTATGATCTTTTTTTTTTTACTGAAAACATCTTCATCATCACAGTCACCGCACAACAGCCACTACTATTTGTTGCACGCTTTCTAGAAGCCTCACCTGAGGATATGCTTAATGACATTTTATTTCTTTTAAATATATTTTAATTGATTCCAGAGAGAAGAAGGGAAAGGGAAAGTTAGAAACATCAATGATGAGAAAGAATCATCGATCAGCTGCCTCCTGCAAACCCCCTACTGGGGCTGAAGTTCGAAACCTGGGCATGTGCCCTGACCCAGAATCGAACCATGACCTCCTGGTTCATGGGCTCGTCCTCAACCACTGAGCCACACTGGCTGGGCAATGACATTATATTTCTGATAACGGCCCCTATCTCACTTCACTCATCACCATTGCCACCACCCATTGATGAATGGGCCTTCTTTGCAAAAGGCTGGGGATTTTGGCTATTTATCTCCTCTGCACAAGAAATGTCAGAGAAATTGCTGCCAGATTTTAATTGCCTCTGTAGCAGACGTTTTAAGTAAGACAAAGGGTTTAAATAAACAAGGGTTGCCACACAGCAAAAACATTTGGCTAGGTGATAAACATGTTTTTATTTCTCTACCTTGTGACATTATCTTAAGTCTGTGAGAGGATGGACCATTACTTTTCGTTAAATATTATATCTCAGCTGGCTTGTTTCCACTTCCTGCTTACTTAGAGTTCCATGTAGCCTGCGGGGCTGAGTTGTATCCACTGTTCTAGGTGGCGCCAGACAGGAGGTGAGAAATGAGACTGAAGGGAAAGAAGCCCGATGTTCACAGTTCTAAAGCGTATGACCTCCTTGCTGTGCATCACCTCCACCCCCCCACCCCAACCCCATTATCTGAGAACCTGCCTATAGGGCTGGGAGCGGAGCCTGAGAAAGATGAGATGAGCAGGATTGGAAGACAGTATTTCCTTCCCCCAGATCTGGAGTTTAGACCAGGGTCTAGCTTTTCAAACTTGAGATAGGAGAATGATTGGGGGGGGCGGGTGCCTGCTGCCCTAGCAATTCCAGGCCAGTACAGACTTCCAGAATAGCCACTTACCTACTGACCCCATTCCAGTAATCAGGTATTTCTGGTTATTGGAATTCACATGACTGCCAGTAACAGCCACGAAAGAACTGAACAGGCTGGTTAGCAAAAATGTCATAGGGGCCCAGCTGGTGTGGCTCCATGGTTGAGCATTGGCCTATGAACCAGGAGATCAGGGTTCAAGATTCCCCGCCCGTCAGGGCACATGCCTGGGTTGCAGGCTCAATCCGTAGTGGGGGGGCGTGCAGGAAGCAGCCGATCAATGATTTTCTTGCATCATGGATGTTTCTCTCTCTCCCTCTCCCTTCCTCTCTGAAATCAATAAAAATGTATTTTTAAAAAATGGCATAAGGATGGTTCAGGGCCACTCATCTTCGCCCCCACCTTGGCCACCCCTCCAAAGGAACACAACATCAGCATAACAACTGCCAGTGTGGATGCAGCTCTCAGATGAGTCTCAATCGGACACTTACCCTCCACCCCATCGCTAACCCGCTCATCCCACCTGAGTCCTTCCCAGGCAACAAACATGGAATACCATTGCACTCGCAATCTCATCCCACCCAACTCTGCCTCTCACTCCTTGTCAATCACACCCAAATGAAGGCCCTTCGCTTAGTCAGACGGCTTGCTGTATTTAGTTGTCTGTTGGCTTATACTGGCCAACCTTAAGAATTGTTGTGTTTTTCAATGGAATACTATGCTGCTGTAAAAAAGAAGGAATTCTTACCATTTGCAACAGCATGGATAGAACTGGAGAGCATTATGCTAAGTGAAATAAGCCAGGCAATGAAAGAAAAATACCACATGATCTCACTCATTTACGGGTAATAAGACCATTATAAACT
>NW_006293784.1:1870108-1874488 GCF_000327345.1 Myotis davidii | reverse complement strand
AATGTGCTTTTTTATATTATTTTGGGGTTTGCTGTTGTTTTAAGGAATGTGTGTCTCTCACACCGTACTCTGTATGGGCAGAGGCTGTGTCTGTGTTTTGCCTGTTTACTCTGCTGGGTTCCCAGCACCTAATTTAACACTGACTAACCTGGGACTCATAAATGTTAGTGGGAGGGAGTGAGGAAATGGATCTTAGAGCTTCCAGGAGCCAGGTGTTTAACACTGTCAGCCTCGGAGACATCACTTTGTAATTGAGATTTAAACATTTCTTCCATCGAACTGTCTTAATTTCCCAGCCCTTGATCACACCATTTGCACAGTGCTTAGTACACAGTATTTACTGGTCATTTTTTAAGGAGCCCATTTCACCTGCTGGGTTGAGAACTCCTGCCAGTGGAGACGGCATCCCCTTGTCTACATTCCCACTCCTGACTCGGGAATCTTCTGATGGACTGAATGGGATTTCTAATGTTGGGGGTCACTCTGAGGCTGTGGTTAGACTACTGTTTGGCTGATTTGTCCCAAGCATTTTCCTTTTTCTGTGGTTGTTCTCTGCCCAGGTGTGATGGCTAAAGCATTGTTAGATGTCCCTTATTTCCTGCGATTAAACCTGAATGTTCCAGGCAAAAGGCATGTACTTTGCAACTTATGGTGCTCTCTTCCAGCTCATAAAACCCTATGATTTGGGTAGAGATAGCATCAGTGTCCTCGCTCTAATAAAGGCCCAAGTAATTAAGCTCAAGGTTGCATGGCATTTAAGGTACAGAGCAAGAACTAGGACAAAAGGCTTCGGCTATCTTCTCTACTATTCATTTAATGTAGACATTGAAAGCTGTGTGGAATTACTTAAAGGAGACCCTGGTCTACTCCCTACCTCCTCCCAGGGATCTAATCCTAGCCGACCCAGCCTGCTTTCCCCAGAACCCCTGTCAGGACGTTGCACTGAGTACCTCCATCTGACAGCCTCTTCTCCCCAGGCCGCTGCCCAGGGTAATTGATGCTGATGGGATCCTCTCTTGTGCTTGTACCCAGGATCGGCTGTTCTTCGTGATGGAGTTTGTGAATGGGGGCGACTTGATGTTCCACATCCAGAAGTCTCGTCGTTTTGATGAAGCACGAGCTCGTTTCTATGCTGCAGAAATCATTTCGGCGCTCATGTTCCTACACGAGAAAGGCATCATCTACAGGTGAGTTCTGATTGCTTGTAACTCCTCCCGTAACTCAGAGCCTGTCCCCTCCCCTGGCTGAACCCAGCCTTCCATTTCTCATGATACTGAAATCTTCGGGGAATTAAATTCACAAAGGTTTGAGTGTCCATTAGAATAAACAAATAATGTAGTGATCAGCATTGCCTGTAGAGTAAAACTTGTCCCCATGTGGTGTGTGTAAAATAGGCTGGGAAGAGACTACTCATGAGTTCGCTCAGCTGGGGTTTGCTGACGGCCTGGTATAGCCAAATTCTGCAAGGTGCTGAACACATTGTTGCTCTCTCTTTTTTCCTTCTTTAATGTTGGAAATTATTGGTTCCATTAAAAAAAATTTCTGCCTAAACAGACAGGTGTGATCACTGTTGCCCTGAGTTGATGAGAATCCCCGTCAGATACGGTGGCGGCTCACCAGCTGAGACTCTGAGAGGTGAACTATTGATGCGCAATGTCCCGTTTGACGATATTTCTCATTTGGAGCCTCCTCCCAAATATTATTTGACTCCATTTCACAGCACACAATCCTTTGATCATAATACAACATACATTGAAAGGGCTTGAAATCTGGTTGCTGTTGTTAGAGCTCAAGGAATATCAGATGAAACTTTAATCAGAAGAAGGTTAGGTAAAGTGGGAATGTAATCATGGATTTCAGACAATCGTTAGTCTTAAATGTCCCTCTTTTCCCTGTTACCACTGTCCCTCTACTCTTTAAATCACTTTGTAACTTAATTGCCACGTATACTCTTTATTTTCTCTTGAGATGCTATCTCTTGAGAAAAATTCTCTTATAGGAGGAGAATGAATGTCGACGAAGAACTTCCGGATTGAAACTTGCTACTTGTTAGCTTTGCTATGTGCTGTTCCTTTTGCGAACTCATGACAGAATTGGCATCATTATCAAAGTGCAAGAGAACTCTAGCAACAGAGCATTTTCTCAAGTACCCCACGCGTCAGCAGAGGAGGGGAGGAGGGAGACTAGTAAAGGTTGGAGCAGGATGCTGATGATGCCAGAAAGACATGGGAAAGTGACAGAGGGAAACAGGCTCACTACAGACATGTCTCCTCAGCTCGATGTAGCCACGCCCCAGCAGTGAGGTTGAGAAGGGGGTGCAGTGCAGGAGCCAGGCCCCATGACCCGCACAGGGACTATCCTCGAAGGTCCTCAGGAATCTCCACTCATTCTCGAGTCAGGGAGCTGCCCAGGTGACTGTAGACAGCGGCGCTGTGAGCTTTCTTAACCCCTTCCCCGGCAGAAACGTGTATACTCGTTTTCACAAAATGTTCTTTTTCAGTCGTCGACGAGTATACTAAGAAAATATGGTAAAAAAAATATGGTTTATAGGAAGACGAGTTACAAACTGTTTTCATAACCAGCATCAAAAATACTATATAGAACCAAAATAAAAAAATTAGTCTGAAAAAGAAACGTTTTTAACAAAAAAATTGTTGGGGAAGGGGTTAACCAGGCATGGTCTTTCCCTGAAGGCTCTACCATAGAATTTCTCGTCACGGTCCAGCCCACGGTTGGCAGTGGTTGCTGATACAATCTCTGATGGCAGAGGGAGGTCAGAGTCCTTCCTGATGCTGCTGTCAGATTCTGGGCCCTGAACTCATTTTTGTTCTCCTGCCCATGGCTTATCTGCCCACTTCTGCTTTGTTTAACCCAGAGAGAGCCTTACCCACATTTAATTTTTAAGAACAGTGACTTCCCTACTAGATAGGGACTTCTGTTATAAATCATCATCATCATAACAATGGCAACACAGCTAAACTGAGCTCTTGTTACAGGCTCAGCACTTTGTCTGCATTTCTCCCGGGATCCTTCTAACAGCATTATTATATAACAGTAACATTGTTCATGTTATTTAGATGAATACTGTGTCTTAGAAAGCCTTAATAACCAGATCACTACCTGATAGGGAAGCCAGAATTCAAACTAAGTTTTTAAACACTGAGCTGCACTATCTCCTGGGGAGAGACTTATATTCTAGGAGTACCACTAAAGCATGGCTTCTTATAACCCTCCTGGTGATCTGGAACTTTATTCATGAAAATGAGGCATAGCGGGTATCTTAGCCCACTTGGGCTGCTATAAGAAATACCATGGACTGGGTGGTTTATAAACAACAGAAATTTACTACTCAAAGTTCTGGAGGCTAAAAGTCTAAGATCAAGGTGCCAGCCTTGATTCGGCATCTGGTGATGGCGATTGGGTACTAATTCTATATATGAGGGCTCCACCCTCATGGCCTAAACACCTCTCAAAGGCCCACCTCCTAATACCATCTCTTTGGGGTTTGTATTTCAACACATGAATGTTTTGGCATTGGGGTGCTAGAGGGGAAACATTTAGACCCCAGCAGCAGAGAGAAGCAGTAAGGTCTAAATTCATTTTTTTGAATACTCAGCGGCTTTTCTTAAGCACCACGTTACATGGCCGAGAGGCAGCAAGCTTGGGTTCCTGTGTAGGATGTGCCCGCCTCTGCGTCTGCTTGTTTCATGTGCCCCAAAATGTGGAGGATGGGCATTGATTTGATGTGGTTTCTGGTAAAGCAGTATCAGCCGCATCTTGAGTTTTGTTTCAGTTCTTGGTATCCGTGGTTCAATTCTGAGAATTTATTTTAGTTTGCACTTTGTCTTCAATCCCACACGCAGGTTCTAGCTGTGATGGTTGACTGAAGGGAGCACATTACGTGAGGATAGATGCAAATGCTATTTTTATCCTGTGGATTTATTTCACAGGATAGTTGAATTCCATTCAAGGTACTGGCCTGAGAGTGAGTCTTAAGGATAAGTCTTTGAAAGCCCTTGGACTTCCCACACTGTAAAGAGTGCATTGGAATCATAGAAGGTGTGCATTTATCCGGAAAGCACAGTGAGAAACTTGGGAGCACGAGACAGCCTCATGTATCGTACACGTCCCAAGATGGCCTTTATTGGAGTTTAAATGATCTTTCTATATTGGATGGTATCTCTGACCTGTCCAAATGGAGTTGTTGTTATTTGTTTGTTTGTTATTTGTTTGTTTGCGAGGTCTTTCTCTCTCTTTTTTTTTTCGTAGAGGTTTATTTTCCAGAAAATATAAAGATGGCACCATCTGCAAGCTATTGCCCCGCAGGACTTTAGAAGATAGGACCTTAGGTTCCCTCTGACATGACTTTCTTCTCTCTCT
>NW_006293784.1:1836699-1869957 GCF_000327345.1 Myotis davidii | reverse complement strand
CTTTGCCTTGCTTAGGTCCTCTCAACCTTGAGCTCTACCTCCAGGATTTTAAAATATGGCTCAAATAAAATCAGGGCCTCTTACCTTAAAACAGGGAGGTCCAGCATTCCAAGGGAAACTGACACGATGGAAAGCAAGGAGCTGGTGGGGCAGGTGGGCCCTGCTGGTCCAGCTCCAGCTCTGCACGGTGGCCCTGGTGGGCGTCTTTGAGTCCCATTGCACTACGCCAAGTAGATGTCAAGTAAGAAACGTCCAAACCTGTAAGAAATTTTTGTGAATTTATTTGAGCCAAACTGACAATTATTGGGGATCAAAATCTCACAGATTAAGAAAATGCTCTGGAGAATGGCAGTTTTACAGCTTATTTTATATATTAGGATAAAAGGAGGAGATGTAAGGAGGGTTACATGAAATCCATTGGTGGTAGATTAGAAAGGTGGGAGAAAGCAAAGTGGGGAAATCTCTGGGACTGGATAAAAAGTAAAATGAGACATCAGTGGGCATACTAAAGTTAACAGTTTACAGCACATAGAGATGGTATTCCAGAAACAAGATAACAAGGAAGGATTCTTTGGTCTGGTGCTCTGGTGTGGTGAGTGTACCCTGAGAGGTCTGGAAAAGGAGGCTGATTTTACAAAGATGTGTTATCCTAGATGCAAAAGATAACAGACTTACTTAAGATAAAGATTGCACTTTGTCAAGGAAGCTACAGGCCTAGGGGGTAACTACCAGCCACGATCTTCATCTGCTTTTATGAATTTTTATATTCAGAGAATTCTCTATGGTTACTTTCGGTCTCTGGGTGTGTAAGGCCCTCACCATGTGGCCTCCCCTGAGTTTGTTAGGTTTAGGCTGCGACCCCTTTTTCATCCACAAGCTCCAAGTGCTTACTGTGGGAATTTGCTCTAATATTCCCCATGTGGAACTGGCCCACAGCCTCTGACTGCTAGTCCTGACATATTGCTTTCATGTCCAGAATTCACAAGTCATCTGTTTCCAAATCAATTTGCATGTTGGTTCAGTGATGAATATCCCATACTGTGTCATTGTTTTCTGATATCTTCCTCTCCCCCTCTCGAAAACTGTGGCAATACCTTTCTGATTCCCATCTCCTGGCATCTTTCTTATTCCCCTTTCTTATCAGCAGACTTTCAGAGTCCCCAAATGTCTTTCTGTGAACCTGGAATTTTTGACTCTTACTGTTACCTCACCTATTTTGGAATTCAATTCCATTTATTCTACTCATTCTAGTGCAAAAAGTCTTATTTTTAGATGAAGATGAAAGTCAAATATAGGAGCTCAGTTTTCGCTTTGCCATCTGAGAACATTAGTCCTGCTTCGAGAACTGGGTCTGCATTTTCATATGTCAGAGATGACATGCTAGCTGTGGGATTCTCAGTACCTTACACTTTCACATTGGATTTTGACTGTGAGCCCTTACCTTACCCAGGTTATTACTCTGAACATTTTAGTCATAATCCTGTCTCCCTTCCTCTTTTTAAAAAAACTAAAATAAAATTTTAATTGATTTTTAGAGAGAGGAAGAGAGGGGGGCAACATCCATTGGCTGCCTTGGGGATCAAACCTGACACCCTTTGGTGTACAGGACGACATTCCAACCGAGACACACTGGCCAGGTCCTGTCTCCCTTCTTAGCTTGTCATGCTTGCTGTGCCACATAGTGGCCTCATCCAGTGCCTGTTCTTTCACTGTCACCAAAAAGTGACTTCAATTCTTCACTCCTAAGATCCTTTTTCAAGGATGTGAGGGACAGCTCAGAGGCTTTCTAGCTTATTAGCAGAGCTGTCCTTCCCCCCAAAATGAACCTCATTTGGCCACTTTTCTTCTTCCTTACACAACCTTTGGAGATATTTTACAAATATTTATTGAGTGCCGACTCTCAGCCAAGGACATGGACATGATGATGAGCAAAAACAAAAATGCTCCCTTGTGGAGAGTATGGTCTAGTGAGGGAGAAAGACATCATCCCAATAATCATATCAATAGAAAATTCCAACTGTTCAGAGGAGGAATGCATTGCCATGAGTGAGAACCTCTAATAGGGTGATTTGATCTGATCGTGAGGTAACTAGTGAAGAGGGAAGGAAAGAGCATTCAAGATAAGGAATAGCAAATACAGGTGCCCAGTGTCAGGAGGGAGCATGGCAAGTTCAAGGGCTTTTAAAGAAGCCTATTGTAGTTGGAGACTAGACACATATTTTCCCAAGATTGGCATTTCATTATCCTAGTGTTTCCATTGTTAATTTATTTAAAATAAATAATTTATTTAAAAGTTAGGTCAGCCTGGTCATGTTGCCAATTCCTGGGCGAGCTATCCATTCACAGTGAGTTCCTGTGTCCAGTTCCCCATGTTTATCTTCAACAATGGAATTATGAAATATTAGAGTCAGCTGAGACCTCTAAGAGTACTTACTAGTAGTGCCAAGTTCTCCTTTACAGATGAGGGAATCAAATCAGAAACATTCTGACAGTGATTGGCTTCTTAGAATGAATGTTTTCCTAAGATGATTCACAATTTGTTTTTCATCTCCAGGGAAAAAATATCACCATTAGAAAATTTTGTTTCAATCTTCAACTTACTGCAGACATGAAGAACTAATCAGGACATCTGGAGGCATTTGATACTGTTCACTCCATTTCAAAGGAAAAAATGCAATTGGGCTCAGAATATATTTACTGAGCTCACACTTGTGTTGGGAGTAGATACCAAATGAGCAGATGTGGTGTCTACCCTTTGAGGTTCTTCCTGTGGGTGGGAGAGAAGTCCATAGTAAGTAATGGCAGATGAATTCTAAAATTGGAGCATGCCCAGTGTATTATGGGAGCACAGAGAATGGTCACTTAGTCTCAAATATATACTAGCAAGTAGAACAACCAGGACTGGGTGGATCCAGGGGATAAAGAAGAAACCTGAGATCATTCCCAGGAGTTAAGTGAAAAGGTTCAATGGATAGTGGTACCATTAGCTAAAAGAGATTATGAGCTCAGGAAGAGATCAAAGTAAAAGATAATGATATGTAGAGACATAATATGCCAGGTACTTGAGACACATGCCAGTGATGCTCAACGGACAGGTGGATATGAGTCTGAAGTCCAGTGAAGAAAATGGACTAGAACTAAATATTTGGAAGTCATCAGGACATAGCTGTTAGTTCATATCATGGGACTGGGTGAGATCACTCAACAAGAGTTTATTAAATGGAACAGTGAGCCAAGGTCAGAACCCTAGAGAACCAGGCCCCATTAGAAATCTGCCTACCTTTGGCTCCACGGTAAAAAAAACTTGATATACTGGATCATTTACAGTTGTGTCCACAAAGTGCAATTCCATTGAAAATATCCTATATCCATGGTCGGCAAACTGCGGCTCACGAGCCACATGCGGCTCTTTGGCCCCTTAAGTGTGGCTCTTCCTAAGCCTTAGGAGTACCTTAATTAAGTTAATAACAATGTACCTACCTATATAGTTTAAGTTTAAAAAATTTGTCTCTCAAAAGAAATTTCAATCGTTGTTCTGTTGATATTTGGCTCTCTGTTATGACCAGTCGACCAGTTGCTATGACACGCACTGACCACCAGGGGGCAGGTGCTCAACGCAATGCGCTCCCAGAAGCTGGGCTCACGGCAGTATCCATGGGGAGTGGGCCTAAGCTGTCAGTCAGACATCCCCTGAAGGCTCCCGGACTGTGAGATTCCCACCCCCTCCCCGCTGAGTGCATGAATCTTGTGCACTGGGCCTCTAGTAATGCTATTAAAAAATAGAAAAAGATCACTCATTTTAAAGTAAGTTTGAGAGTCAACATACAGGTTTGGGCCAAAGTAAGTTTACAGTTATGAATACACAAAACACAGAGTTTATTCTTGGATTATTTATTAATTATTGTAATCCTTATTTGTATTACAACTGTAAACCTACTTTTGCCCACTCCGGTATATTCTTTCAACAAAGAATGCAGGGCATGGTTTTCAGAAGATCTATGTGCCAGACTAAATTCTGCTTCATGCTGGGCCTAGGGATGTGGGCAGGCTGCTAAATGCCCTGGGCCCATTTACCCATCTCGCCATTGGGGGCATTGCTGATACAGCTTCCCTGTAGGGTGTTGGTGAAGCTCAAACCTGATGGAAGTGAAAATATGAGAGCCCTTTGAATTGTACCAAATCAGTATAAGATACTATTCTTTGCATGTGTGCTATCAGCTGATTTGGGTTTTCTTTGTAGCCTTGGCTTGAGCTGAAATTATTCTCAAAAAACTTCCTTAGGAATAGGTAATTTGCACAGAAATTGGAGTTCTAGCTTGTAAAGCCAAACCTCTGAAGACCAATCCAATGGTGCTTTTCTTTATAATCAAACCACTTTGTTGGCATTTTAGCAATATCTTGAAAATGTATGTAATTAGTATACTTACCATGTATCCATCATAAATCCTTAAGATAGTTTTCTTAAGAAGACCTGCAGCATATAAGACTTGAAGACCATACTCTTGTATTTTATTTACAACTTCAGCTGTGTCTCTAATGTTTGGGGGAAGCAATTGAATTCACTTTGAGTTCACCTTTTTCAGTATTGAAGTAAATTTTTGGTTTTCATTTGAGGGAGATTCAGAAACATTTTCAGACCATTTGGTGAATTTCCGGGTGGCTTAGTCCCAGTAATGCAGTTTCTTAAAGGACCCAGATTAATGGCAGAAAGACATCTCAGCCTTGGAACGCCAGGATTGTTTTTCTGTGATTCACATTTGTTAAATCAGAGTCCTCATCAGTGTTTGACCTTTTGTGTCAACAAAGGCTCTGGTTATTTGCAACTAATTGATAAATGTGCTAATGGTTTCACTGGCTAATGAAATCAGACCATCTGTTTTGTTCTTCTCCCCACCAAATTGACCAAGAAACCTATTGCTTCATTATAATTAAACACAATCTTGGATTTGAGCAATAAAAATATAGTCAGTTGATCTTTAGGTACTAGATAAACACTGCCATTTGTAAGAAATAATTTAATTGTGCACTTGAACAAATGCTTATGAAATGTCTACTCAATGCAAAAGCTTTATGTCAGGCTGTCAGAGAATAAGAGAATAAAGAACAGCCATGCCCTCGAGCTCAGGGTGTTTGTTCATTCCTCTGACAAGTGTATGTTGAGCACCTGCTGGGTGCCAGGCACTGTTTTAAGCTCTGGGAGTGCACAGGAAATAAAGCAGACAAAACCCCTACCCTCTGGGAGCTTAAATTCTATTGCAGGTAGCCAGACAAACAAAAAGTAAATATATTGAATGGGGTTTTTTGTTTTTTTAAAAAAAATATGTATTAAATTGGTTGGGTACATTGAATATTGGGGTGATAAATTCTATGGAGAAAGAGCTGTGAAAGGGGAAGATAAAGTTCAGGGAGAATGGTTTTAATGAGTTACACAGAGGATTTAGAAAGGTATCTTTGAAAAGGGATATTTGAGCAGATGAGCAGAGACCTAAGGACATGATGAAGCAGGCTGTGTGTGTCCATCTAGAAGAGAATCCCAGATGATAGAAGGAATGCCAGGGACTGGCAAAGAGAACAGTAGGCTGGAGCAGGTGCACTGGGGCACAGTGTAGAGGGAGCTGCTCTAAGCTCTCGCCTAGATTCTTCCATTTGGCATAATAGCCACCTGTTGAGTATGTAAGTCATAAGGCTAAGCACCTTTGTAAGGAGTTTTTATCTACTTGCTTTTAACTTCTTATGACATCTCCTCAAGGCAGTGATTCTCAACCTTGGCTGCACATTAGAATCACCTGGGAATCTTTTTAAAATCCTGATTTCTGGGCCTCATCCTTCAGAAATTCTGTTTCTTTGTTACTAATGTTGTGGCCCCACCCCATAACAAAGAAACAGAATTTCCGGAGGATGAGGCCCAGAAATCAGGATTTTAAAAAGATTCCCAGGTGATTCTAATGTGCAGCCAAGGTTGAGAACTACTGCTCCAAGGTAAGAGGTATTATCCTCATTTTACAGATAAGAAAGTTTGAGGCTCTGGGAAATAAATGCCTTGTTCAAGATCATACAGTATGTGGTGGAACTGTACAATCCCACCTCAGTTTTGAATGCACGAAGGTTGCCGGGTTCCCTCCAGTTCCCACGAGGTGGGAGCACGTGCATTTTTTCCCTTGGCCTTGAACCTTTTCTCCTCTTTGCCAAGCTGGCTCCTGCTAGCCTGTGCCATCTCAGCTTAGTTGTCATCTTCTCTGGGGAACTTTTCCAGGTACCCCTAACCTCCGATCTTGATCTAGATGATGTGCCCATCCTCTGCTCCCCCAGCATCCTGTAATAAGCTCCCCACAGCACTGTCACTGGCCGGGCCTCCCCCTTGGGGTTGTTGTGTGAGGATAGGGACTGTCCATAGCCCACCATCTATCCCCAGCATTACACTGGTCCAAACCCATGATTAGCTCAGAATTCAAGTAGTGCTTTTAAGGAAAAAGTTAATGAAAGCCTTTCAAGAAATTTTCTGATCTACTGAAAAAACAACAACAAAAAAAAGCATTTTGAGCATCCATAATAGCATTTGAAAAAATGATAGTTCTAATTCTTCAAGAATTTTAAAATTTTGGATTTTCATTTTGATCATATTAATCATACTTTTATTCGCTATAAAGACACAATTTCTTCTTCCTTGTGATTGCAGTTCTCAAATGAGAGGTATTTCATAGGAAGCAACTCATTGCAAATGTTTCTTCAGATGTCCTTTAAAAAGGAGCCATCTGGTACTTGGGTTTGAGAAACTGGGATCTCTGCTGTGGTTCTTCCTCCACATTGTCTCCCTGGATAACGTGGGTCCATAGCATTTGTGGCAAATTTAAGTTGTGTACTTTTCTGCTTAGGGTGATGCTAGTCCCTCTCAGAGTTGCATTAGATCTGTCTGCTATATCAGAGGACTTCACAATAGCAATCTATTCCAATTTCTATGCCTTTCTGCTAAAAGCAAAGGTAGTAACTTCCTCAAGATTATGTTATAAACTGGACATTGCTTTGTAAGTTCCTTAAACCTACGTGTATATTTTACACATATGACTGGGGTTTCACTTTTCTACAGTTATGTGTATGTTATTGAATAACATTAATACTCTAAGTTTAAAGGGGCTGCATCTTCAAACGAGACTCTACAAAAATATTCTTCTTATAAAATTGTGTATATATAATCTTCATTGGGTATATTTTCATTAGTGAGAGAAATTTCCCCCTGTTCATTTTAAAAATAAAATTATTCTCTAATTTTAAAAGTAACACTATAGTAAGTATTGCCATTTAAAATATAAAATGTAAAAATGAAATAACTTATAATCCTGCCACAGAAAGATAATAATTTTTCTTCAGTTATACTTCCTTAAAGTTTTTAATGTCTTTTTTTAAATTATTTTTTAAAAATTTTATTTTATTTTTTTACATCACCATTTATTTCCTTTATGCCCTCTCCCAACTCCACCTAACCTCCTCCACCCCCTTTAATGTATTTTTTAAAACAAAATTGAGGTCATACTATATATTTTTAACCTAATTTTTTACTTACCATTTCACCTACTATGAAAGACATTTACATTCTTTTTCAACTTAAATTAATTGATAGCGTTGTTTATCGTATGGACCTACTTAATTTATAGAACATTTAAGTTGATGTACTATTACTAATGATGATATATACAACTATTTGGGTCTGTCTTTGATTCTTCCCCTGGAAAAGATTGCTGGAGGTATTACTGCTGAGTCAACAGGCATGCATGTGTTACAACTTTCCCCCAGGGTGGAGGGACTGGGGTTCCCGGCTTGGCTTGCCACTTCCCAGCTGGGGAATGTTGAGTCAGTTGTTTAACCCCTCCAAGCCTCAGTTTCTTGATTGATAAAGTGAAAGCCCTGAGGGTAGTTATTAGAAATAAAAGGGGTTCCCATGAAGCCTTTGTTGGGGCCTGCTATGTAATACATCTCAGTAACATTTACCCTTTAAACATTTTTTTTGGAAAAAATACATCAGGGCACATGTTTTAATGGTGGCTGTTGGTATTATCTTTCCAGATCACTTTCCCCATACATCTTAAATGTACAATTTGATGCATTTTGACAAGGGTAGACAATATTTAATCAACATCCCAAATAATATATTGAACATTTCCATCATCCCACAAAGTTTCCTGGTGCTACTTCCAGTCAATCCCTAACCACCCCCTCCCCCGCCACAGGCAAACAGTGCTGATTCTGTGATGGATATTATAGGGTGTGAGTATCACATTAGGATCCTGAAAGTAAAAGCACTTCTCAGTAACATCATTGTGAGTATAAGAGGATGGGGTCCTTTAAGGTGACTGCTTCATGCAATGGTGATCATGGTCAGAAGAAATCACCCAGAACAAAGGCCCCATTCTCTTAGTTGGGTTCACCCTCTTGCAGGGGAAATGGTTCCAGGAGGGTAAATACTAGTATGTCAACATCTGAGTGTAGGTGATTATTTGATTTTTAATGTTTTTAAGGCTTTTTAAATGTTCTCTTGGAATAAATATTACCTTTCTAATCGTGAAAAATGTTATTTTCAAAAGAGCTCATATATGTGATATTGAATATACTCCAATAACCCATTCTGTCAAGCCTCGACCCTCAGGCTGTGTGCAGTCCTTGTCTGTGAATACCAGTTCTATAGAAGTCCTAAAGTCATCATTTTAGTTCACTCAGGCTGCCTAGCAAATACCATAGACTGACTGACTTAAACAACAGAATTTTTTCTCACAGCTCTGGAGGCCAGGCCTGGGAATCCAAGACCAAGGTGCCCGCCAATCGGTTTCTAGTGAAGGCTCTCTTTCTGGCTTGCAGACAGCTGCCTTCTTGCCGTGCCCTCCCATGGCTGGCTGGGGAGAGACAAGCAAACTCTCTAGTGTCTCTTCTTATAAAGAGCACTAATCCCACCTGGGGTGGGGGCATCTCATGATCTCATCTAACCCCAATTACTTCCCAAAGGCTCCATCTCCAAATACCATCCTGTGGGGAAAATAGTGTGTGTGGGGGGAAGGGGGGGGACAGACCTTCGACATATGAATTTGGGTGATGCAAACATTCCATGATCGTCATTCATTTATACATGTATTCAGTTTTTTAAAATGTTTTCTGATACATTAAGCAAGGTGCTTTGCAACTACTTAGCTTGATAGTGCAAATTCTACCTGGGAATGATTTCATCTCTAAGGAGACGAGCACCTGCTGGAGCTGAACACACAGTGGACTGATTTGAGAGAATGGCCTAGGATTAGATGGAGGCTTCTCATCCTTTTAGCTCACTGAGCCATGTATGGTCTTCCTCGAGCGATGTTTTTCAGGCGTGCTGAGGTTAAGTTTTGATCCAATTACCAAGAATGGTAATTCTTGGGAATTACCGTGGGAAGAGAAATAGCTAAGTGGAGCGTGGCGTTATAGTTTGCCTTTTGATGTATAGTCTGCAGCATGTGCCTGAACATGGAATATTTTCCACTGTCTCACAAAAGTCAAACTTTACTTATCAGTGAACCTCCTAAGAAGAAATGTAACTTGGGGCAAGCACCCTGTTTCCGTTTGGCAAGAATGCTCAGACTTTGATGAATTTCTGGGTTTGGTTGCAAAGAGTGAGTGAAACCTGACAGGCGAACTGCCCCACACCCTGGACAATGACATCATTGAGGGGTTTGGTTCCAGAGGTTTGTGCATGGTGCATACCTGGGAAGGCAGCAGTGACCACATGGCCTTGCATTTCTCCTTCCTTCCTGCACACCGCTCCTCCAACCTCCAGAATCCCCATCCAAACATGCCCTCTGCCCCACAAGAACACCGTTCTAGACCATTCTTGATAATTGGATCAAAACTTACCTGTCCCGTGTCCCACTAAGTCTCAGGTTTGAAAAGGAGTTCAAAGTTACATACTCTTCTCATTCAAAGCATGAATACCTAACAACCTGCCAAATGGTCATTTTTCCTGATGCTTAAACACCTCCAAGCAAAACGGAACTAGTTGCCTCCACTGTGAGGCATCTGTGATTATTGGAATATCACCCTTGTGTTGAGTCAAACAGTGTCTCCCCAGTGTCTGCTGTTCACAGGTTCTGGACCACCCTTAAGGAGTAGACTGAAAAAAAAACATCTCCTACAAGAACACCTTTCCAATATTTGAAGCAATCTGGCAATTGAGTTTACCTATCAAAGAGGGAAATACTTTTATCGCGATATTGCTCATTCTGGGGTGTGTATGTGTGTGTGTGTGTGTGTGTGTGTGTGTGTGTTTCAACCACTGATTTCTGAGCAATCATAAGCCAGTTGTGTAATTTTTCATTCCAGATTCTTGGAATGATATCCAGTTGACTTGTTACATTCTTCTCTCTGAATATTTGAAGTGTCTTAACTGGTAACTAAACTAATATGAATTGTGGTGTTAGTAGGTCATGTTATCTCTCCCAGATAGGACTTGGGCTTTCACTGAATTTTGTTGCTGCTGAATATAGGGTGAGAGATTAATTGTTGGTGTGATCTCAAACTAGGGTGTTCAAGGTTTCCTTTGGTGTAGATCTCAGAGGAATTGAATCCCTACCTACATTTGTGAATATAGCTTCAACCTCTGTGTGCACATGAAAATAGAGAAGGTGGTAGTGAACCTCTGGACATTATTCCCAGGGAACTCTGTCCACAGTCCCCTCTGCAAAGGTGAATGGTTTTCACTCTAGTCTACCAGTGCTGTGCTCCAGGGTGACTTGCCAAAGATTTGGCACATGGTGAACACAGGTGTCAGGGTGGGGGCGATAAAGACTTAAACACCTCGAGTCAGACACCTGTGGAACTCCTACTCAAATGATCCATCTCAAAGTTGTAAATACCAAGCTAACCTCGGACCATAGACTCTGGGTGGGTTGCATGGCAATGGTGAAAATGCGGCAGTATTGACTTATAGTTTAGACAGGCTTTGGAAGCAAACTTGGTTTTAAAACTTACCTCCACAATGTACTCGCTCTGTGATCCTGGCTAAACTCTTTCATGTCTCTAAGTCTCCATTTTCCATTCTACAACACAGGGATAGCAGTACTCCGTGTCCCATGGGATGCTTGTGAGAATTGAGTTCATGTGGCTTGTTTATTCCCGTGTCTGGTATCAGTTAATGCTCCTTACACATTATCAGTTATAAAGAAGAAAACGGATCCAGAGAAGAAAGTTGAACAGTGAATTCACTTAAAAAGTGGACAGATTCAATAAGGAAATGGTTGGATAAATTAGGGCATATGTCTATGGACTATTATGTAGCTTCTAGAGGCCCGCACACAAAATTTGTGCACGGTAGGGTTTCTAGGCCTGGCCTGCGATCAGGCATCAGGGCTGATCTTCTTCGGCTGCTGACAGCAGGTCCTGCCCCCCACCACCGACGCTGGTCGCCCTCTGTGTGTGGGGCAACCAGCAGGGCAATTGGAGCACTGCTCACTCATACCTGCCTTGGCCTGGCGCAGTCCGCAGTCCCACAGTCACCCACCCCCGGTTCCCTGTTCCCCATCAGGCCATTGGGGCCTGCAGGCTGGGAGCAGCTCCCACATTGAGCGTTTGCCCCCTGGTGGTCAGTGAGCATCATAGCAACCAGTCGTTCTGCTAACCCATTGTTCTGCCGTCTGGTCAATTTGCATATTATGCATATATATATATGTGTGTGTGTGTGTATGTGTGTGTGTATATATATATATATTTGAAAGGAAGAATGAGTTAGGTCTACATTTATGGACCTGGGTGGTTTGTTCCTGATGGACCAATAAGTCGGGGAAGGGGAGTTAAAGGTGGTATGTATGCTCATTTTAGTGCCTTCTTTTTTGGTTTAAAAAAAAAAAAAAGCCATCTCTGTATAGATATGTAGTACAGGGAGAAGTATATGTGAGAGACCACAACTTTTTAGGATGGGGTGGACAGTTATTAATTTTTCATTTTGTATCCTCTTATTGTATTACTGGGTGTGGTAAAGATGTATTACTTTTGTGATTTTTGAGGACAAATTTTAAAACATAAGTGAAAGGCATGGGGGATGGGCAGAGAAAGGAGAAGTGGGCAGGTGTGGGAGGGCATGTGAGAGGGCAGAGGCATTGCCCAGGGGCGTGCAGGCTGAAAAGCCAGGACTCACACTTTCCCTCTCATTTGTCAGGACTGCATTAGGGCTTGTCATCCTGAGCTCTGCTTTCTGTATTCGTTTTCATTTTCTATTCCTCAATTTCTGGCGCAAGGTATCGCACTATTTCTTATTTCTTCTCTTTCTTTTTATTTCTAGCAACTGAGCCGATGCTTATCTGTGGGGATACATTGGGAGCGATAAGTGATATGAAGATGGTTCTGAACATGGAATTAGTTATTGACTAAAGAGCAATGACAATGTGATTGAATTAGATGAGCTAATCCATGCATATGATTGAAAGAGAAATGTTTAGCTATTCTAAAAAGATTACAGTGAAAGGTAACTCCAACCTCCCAGTTCCTCTTTCTCAAGGCAACCAGTTACCCATTTCTTATCTGTCCTTCAAGAAATAGCTTATACATACACACGCTCTGTGTTTGAATGCGTTTCCCACTGGAAAACAAGGGTATGGGTTACCGTTGAAGAACAGAGGTTTCCCTACGCCTTTAGAAAAACCAACCCTAAACTATAAGAAGGTAGCAGCTGAGCCTTCTTTCCTTCTCCGAGAGGGTCTGTGGGTGAGGCTGCAAACCAGCCAAGAGTCTGGCCCTTGTTGGAGAAACTGCAGGTTTGTTCAGATCATGTAACAGGCTTATAAAAGTTTATCACAGTTACGTAGCTACAGAGAGAAATTTATTTCCAGCCCTCCACGTAGCGCCATTGCATCAGTTATTATAGCTGGATTATGGAGCAGCATCAGCGCACACCTCCGCCCTTGAGGGTGGGGCCTGGCGTGGGTGCAGAGTGCCTTGCTCCTTCGAGGTGGTGGTGGCGGGGGGGGGGGGGGTCTTTGCAAACCCCCTTCCCTGCAAGGCGCCCGAGCAAACCCCGGCAGGAGGGGGAATCATAGGTGAGCTCCTGTCCTCTGAGAGCACGAGGAACACGTGCGGGCGTCCAAATTTTGCAGATGATGCAAGAGGAGGTATTAAATCTTAGTTTAATCCAAGCAGTGAGAAGCTCACCCTCCCAAGCTCATCTAGCCAGGATTCTTACCACTCCTCCGACAAAGAAAAGGAACTGTGAGCAATAGAGGAAGGCAGGTGACGGTGAGTCACAAAATGCGCCCTTTGAAGAACAGGTCATGTCATCATGAGCCCTTCCTGAGGTGCTTGTGGCTCTGTGTTCATTCTCGGAGGGAGGGAGGAAGGAAGGCAGACCTGGGCGGGGAGGGGGCGTTGTTTGTTTGTTTTAACACCTACAGAATTGAGAGAAATACACTGCGGCAGTGAAATTAATTTACAACCTCATTGACAGCTGGGGAGGGAAATTCTGACAAAGCAAACCTGTGATCTGATGTGCCCGGCTGGCAGCTGTACTGGCAGAGGGAGGCTGGGATGCAGTTTGGCCTGAAGAACACTGCAGTTCTGTTTCCTTGTCTGGGAACAGACAGGTTCAAACCTGTCAGAGGCGGCCACTGCCTTTCCTTGTGACTGACTTATATGTGTGGTGGTGATTTTTTCCCCCTGTAAGAATTCTGGTTGGGTAACTCCGAAAGTTAAAATTTTTTAAAAGAAATGAATGAGAAAAGTTAGCCAAGGCCCCCACAGATGCCAGGAAGGGAAGGTCCACACAGACCGGAGGGATCTGTGAGGCCTTTGTTCACGGCTCCCCCTGCAGATCCTCAGCCCCGGGCGGGCGGCGCAGCTTGAGGGCAGTGTCTGTGCGGCTGCCCGTTAAGAACTGGGACTCTGTTCTCGGGCGCTTATTCCTCGGGGTTTCAGAATGTAAAATATGAAGTGTGTGTAATCACAGTTCCCAGCACTGCTTGGCATTTCGGCTTTGGCAGCGAGAACGGGAAAACTGAAATCTTTATGGCCAGGCAGGCTGTTTCATCTCTGTGCTGTGGACACACGACCCAAGGGAGTGACGTGAAAAAGCGCTCTCCCTCTGATGTCTGTCTGAGGGGCGATGTGCTCTGATCGACTCACTGCGGCTGCAGGATAGTTTTATTTATTTATTTTAATATATATATTTTTTTTTTTATTGATTTCAGAGAGGCAGGGAGAGAGAGCGAAAGAGAGAGAGAGGAACATCAGTGATGAGAGAGAATCATTGATCGGCTTGCCTCCTGCACAACTCACACTGGGGGTAGAGCCCATGACCGGGAATCGAACCGTGACCTCCTGGTTCATAGGTTGACACTCAACCCCTGAGCCATGCTGGCTGGGCTGCAGGACAGTCTTATCTTCTGTTTTCACCAAAAGAAAGGGAACGTGGAGCCTCCCCTTGTGGAGCACTTTCACAGCGTCTCACTTGAGACAGGACCCAGGAAGCCTGGCCTGAGTCACACATGTGTGTAGCGGGTTAACTGGAGAACCAGCGGCTTAGCAGAGGCGCTCAAGATACTGTACTTTCTAAGAATTAATTCTCCAGATAAACACTCACCAAAGAGTTCAAGATGCAGAGGCACAGTGTCCACAGGGAAGTCCCGGTTGCTCCTGATCGCCCTGCCTACCATCCCCTCCCAGCACAGAGCCCCACTTTGGACAGTACATTGTGCAGTCACCCTACGAAGAGGTGGCTACGTGCTACAACTTTTTCTTTCCCTGTGAGATGGCAGAACCCAAGGAAAAAATATATTTCTACAAATTGAGAGGGTCCCCTTGCAGTAGCAGGGGAAGTCTCCAAGCATTTTCCTTTCATGGACTTTTCTCCCTTAGTCCATGGCTTAAGAATTTAGTTATTTACCATTTTTTAATGGTTTTCTTCAGCACTGGTCATGGTCTTCGTTTCAGACAAATTGGGGGAAATTGCCTTTCCTTGAGTCCCATGCACTATCTCCTTTGCATCTCATGTAATATTTATTTGAGATCTAAATGTGTCACATGCGTCTATGTAATCATGCGTCCACTTACTCATTTATTCATGCAACATATATTCACTCTGAGACCTACTTTGTGCCTGGGGATCTCATAGTGAGGCCTACAGGAAGCATGTACCCGAGTGTAACATATAAAGAAGTAAAAGTAATTACCAGTTGTGAAAATTACATGGAGGGCAATAAGTGAGGTGTGTGTGTGTGTGGTTTTTATTTTTAGTTTTACTCCATAGTTCTAAAGAAAGGGAAGGAGGGATGGAAGGCGAGCATGCGAGCTACTTCTTTCATTGTTGAAAATCTAAAGTATTTTACTTGGGGTCTCAAACTTAAATACCTTCAGAAAGGGGAACCCATGGAGACACTCCCATCACCCAGTTCTAGCCAAAGAGAACTCATATGTTTCTACAGCTAACGTTCACGTAAAAAAGAAAGACCAGGAGCCCAAGGCCAGACCAGCAGGAGTGTCCCACCCCACTTGGCCCTGAGCACTCATTCACATCCTCGGAGGCCTCTAGGTGTCTTTTAGCTCCAAATCGATGCCCACCGGGCCTGGTCAGCCTTCCATTTCAGTGGGTCCCTTGGTGGGTCTCTCGGAGAAAAGGAGGACAGCGTTAGAATTCTATAACCACGATGAGCTTTTCCACCTCACTTTGGAAATAGTGAGCCATCCCTGTGCCGTCGGGAGGACAGAAAGACCGTGCTCAAGGAAACCCATGGAAAGTCTGAGTGCTCGGAGAAGTGTCAGGCGCTTAGTCTTCAGCCTGGAACGTCTCCACTCTGCTGTGGTGCTCCTGTGAGTCAGCAGGAGGAATCTCACCACACCGTGGCCTCAGGCCTCAAATCAGCAGGCCCTGGCAGAGTCCCAGCCCCGGCGGGAGGGGTGGGGTCAGTGCTGTTCCGGACCACGCCAGCCCAGGGATGCAGGCTGCTTCCAGCAGAGCATGAGGCACCCACCCTTCCAAGCCAAGTCCCACCCCCTCCTGGGTTCTTGGGGGGCTCTCTCTGCAAAGCTCCTCTTCCCTTGTCCTTCAGCCGATGCCGGCTCCTGCCACCCTCCCAAAAGGTTAACATCAGTGCCAAGAGTGAGTCTCTAGAGAAGCAGCTGATATCCTCCAGGAAGGATGGGCAGGGCCACCAGTCACCTGCCCTGTGGCTCCCAGGCCTGAGGCTGAGAGAGAAAGGAAAAAACCCTAGAAAGGGGATCCTGACCGCCTCATCTTCCCTTTGGCCACGCAATGACTCTTGCTGAACAGACGCGTAGTGAAATAGTTTGGTCCTAATAGCAGGAGAGTTCCCGCAGGCAGTGGCCTTCCACGAAACGGCTTTTAAGACATTGGTGTCTCCAGGTGGAATCATGTAGACTCGCTTTCCTTTGAAGGTGAGTCTATACCCTTAAGCCTTACATTTTCCTGTTCCCTTTAGTCCCCAGCCTTTAACAGCCATTGACAAAGGGAATGCGTACTAATAGCTACACTATTTCTTTGATTCCAAGGAACAACATATCTCAAAATGTTGATGAGATCTGATGTGATAAAAACAAGTGTTCTGGCAGCTGGCAAGTTTTTTTTTTGGGGGGGGGTCACAGTTTTAAGGAACTTGCCTTAGAGATAAGCATTGGAGGCAGGGCGCAGGCACAATCTGAGAATCAAGGCAGTACAGAGGTCGGAGTTTTGTTCTTTATGTAGCAATAGAGGACTTCTTTCCATGTAGGCACGAGGACAGAAGGTAGCTGGGTGCATGTTAGGAAGGCCACCCAAGTGACAATGGAAGGGAAACAGAAGCCTCGATGGTCAGGGAACTGTTTCATCAGCTGGATTTGAGAGCTCAGCCCTTCGCCATGTGCCAGCCGGGCTCCTGCAGGAGG
Organism: Myotis davidii; assembly: GCF_000327345.1. Taxonomy (NCBI): domain Eukaryota; kingdom Metazoa; phylum Chordata; class Mammalia; order Chiroptera; family Vespertilionidae; genus Myotis; species Myotis davidii. The sequence continues at coordinate 1,853,082 of NW_006293784.1, read as the reverse complement.
AGGCTATAGAAAAAGCCGCGGTGTGTGCAGACAGTTGCATTTTCCACGGGGTCAGAAAGGCAAAGTCAGCCCGCCCCTCCCAGTCTCAGCCTGGAAGAGTTGGTCTCCCAGTCATTTCTTCCCAGAAACTGGGGAATCGGGTCTCAGATAAGTGTGGGTGTGGATATCCCAGCATTACATGAAAGCAGGAGGAAAAAGCAGGTCAGGCGGTTGAGCTGTGTTTCCGATGAGGCCCAGTATTGTAAATGGTCTTTCGTTGCTGGATTCCTCATCTCTGTAAATGTCCTTGAGGAGCAGAGCTGAGAACGTGGTTTCACCCAGGCAGAGCCTATAGTCTCAAGACAGGGCTACTGACTGCTCGTTAGCATCTTATCGTGCCGCTTCATTCCCATCCAGGTTCTCACCTTCCCAAGGCGAACGTTACCCCGAGTCACGTTCATGCATGACTAGCATGGGTGGTGCAGCTGGGCGGGGCAGAAGGGGGCTCCCTCCGGGAAGAGGCCCTGAATCCTGCCAAGCCTCCTGCCGGAGTCCCAGCTTCCAGGAATTGCATCTGATGCGAGTTGTGAGTTATGGCCTGAATGTGTGTTTGTTTAAAATGGACTTTTTGGCTTGGAAAGTGCCTTCACCCCCGCCTGACATGCCGCCGTGCACTCATCTGCCCTGTGTGGCCGGTGCTTTGAAGCACGCAGGCTCAGAGCAGACCATCGTTACAGTTACGTCGTCCATGGGCTTGCTTTGACCACGAAGGGGACTTCTCCCCCATTCCGTTACTCATTCAACATGTCCCAGCACCCGCTTTGTACTGGGTTTGCCTCTGAAGACCAAAGGATAAATAAAATAGGATCCTGGCCCTCAGTGTTTTAGTCTGTCGGGGGCTCCGAGCACATCCACAAATTGACAGTTTAAATCATGGTACCAGCCCTAGCCAGTTCAGCTCAGTGGATAAAGCGTCAGCCCCCTGACTGAAGGGTCTCGGGTTCATTTCCTGTCAAGGTCACCCTGGTTGCAGGCTCAATCCAGGCTCTGGTCGGGGCACATGTGGGAGGCAACCAATCAGTGTATCTTTCTCATATCCTGTTTCTCTCTCTCTGTCTCTCCCCCTCCCTTCCACTCTCACTAGAAATCAGGAAAGATACCCTCAGGTGAGGATTAATACAAAACAAAACAAAACAAAAACATGGCACCATACGTGCCCAAAGTCAAATGTAAAGGGTGCAATGAGGCCACGGGAAGCTCTTAATTCTGATGGAGAAGAGGGGGCATTTGAGCCGCAGGTTGTCAGTTAATAGCAATATAGGAAAATACATGCCAAGTATTAACAGCAGGGACGGTGGCATGGAGGCGAGATAGCTTTCCATGCTTAGGAATCTCGAGGACTCAGTGTGACTGGGGAGAGGAGGGAGTGTCAATTACAATACGGTGATGTGAGAAGTGGATGGCTTTGAATGCCTGCCTAGGAAATTTGGCTTTATTTGCCTGTCAGTAGAAGCCATCACAGGTTTTTGAGAAAGAGACTAAGGGGAAGTAAATGTAATGTGTTAAACAGAGTGCCCAGGAACCCAGAAGCCTGGAGTTGGGGTGGGAGGCCTTAACGTAAACCAAGCAAAATAGAGCCACAGTTTGAAGCAAGCCAGTGACAGTGGAAGAGACGAGAAGAGGAATGGGGGTGACCCAGTGGAGGAAAAGCTGGGAGGACTGCGCAATGGATATGAGGACCAAGGCGTAGGCATGAGACGTGACTCCAAGATTCCCACTGGAGAATGCTGAAGCTTTGCGCTGAGGGACGACAACGGCTGGATAAAGTCCAGTGTTCATCCTTTTGTGTTTGAAGGGTTAAAACGCCCCTCATAGCTGTGCCCCCAAAGCAGTTCATTTCTAACTTCACATGCAGGTCTGGATCTCTGGAGAGGGGTGTCAGGGTGAAGGTTTGGATTTGGTGTCCATCTGTCTAGGGCAGTGGCCGTGAAGGGTTAAAACGCCCCTCATAGCTGTGCCCCAGAGCAGTTCATTTCTAACTTCTCATGCAGGTCTGGATCTCTGGAGGGGGTGTCAGGGTGCAGGTTTGGATTTGGGGTCCATCTGTCTAGGGCAGTGGTTCTCAACCTTGTCTGCACATTAGAATCACCTGGGAATCTTTTTAAAATCCTGATTTCTGGGCCTCATCCTCTGGAAATTCTGTTTCTTTGTTACTAATGTTGTGGCCCCACTCCATAACAAAGAAACAGAATTTCCGGAGGACCGAGCTCAAAAGGTTCGCCATCGCTGTGCTAGGGTAATATTTGAATCCATGGCGTTGAACTGCACAGGTAGAGAGCCATGCAGAGCCCGCGAGCCGCGGTTTGCCGACCACGGGTCTAGGGTAATATTTGAATCCATAGCGTTTAACTGCACAGGTAGAGAGCCATGCAGAGCTGCTCACAGCTGGGCAGCCAGTGCACTGAGCAACTCCAGGGAGCGCCGCTCCATCGGAGCCACTGGAGACTTGTCTGAAGACTCAGAATCTTTCTAGGGGTTGGTGATCACGTGTCTTCAGAAAGGGGTGCCTTTTCTAATTTGCACAAAGGCACCATATGGTCTAGCAGCAGTGCTGGAAATAAGCCTAGGCAAGGGCCGGAGCAGCACCTTGGGGAGCCGCCTCCCCCTTGAGGGAGGGTGGAGGGGGTGGAGCCCTCAAAGGAGACACTTAGCAGTGGTTAAAGACTTAAGTAGGGTTGTGCTTCGTTGCCTTGGAATTTACCTGAAAACAGAGTCACCACTCGGTGAACTGTCATCTTTGGTTTAATGAGTCAGAGCAGCTGCTATTAATATCCGTCAGTTCTGTCTCTTCGCATTTCTATGGGTTTTTCTTGGTCTCAGGAGTTGGTACAGTTAACTGTCTGCATTTGGCTAGGATGTAAAATGATCAAGCCTGTTCCCGAGAGCCCGTGCTGGGCCGGTGAGCATCATCCAGGGCGGATAGCTGCCTCCTCCGGAATGCCCGCTCCAGAGCCTGCCCCGTGGGTGCCCAGGACAGCAGGCCGTGTTCACTGTCCATAGGGAAGGGTGCTCCCTCAGGCCACTCGCTCCTGTCACATTCAGCTCCGGCCGGCCAGGAGTCAGGAGTAGCTGGGACAATGTCCAACCCCAGAGCAGGCAGAACCTCTCAGATGGCGCTGAATGCTGATCTCCAAGGACCTGGCAGGGCGGAGGGAGCCTCTTGCCGCCTGAGGCGCACAAGAAAGTAAAGGTGTCCCCAACACAGTGTCTGGGAGGCTGTCCCGGCTCCTGTGTGGCACAAACTACAAAGCCCACAGCCCCCGCCCCCCCTACATGTACCAACAGGATGGTATAAATGTTTCTTGCAGAAGAGGAAGCATGTGCCCTGCCCTGGCCCGTGATTCTCTGCCCACACAGACCTGTCACTGATGCCTCCTGGCACTTGTGACCTCGTTTGCATCAGTGGAAATTTACAGGAGGAAAGAGCACCACCATCCTGCCCAGGAATTCGGCACATAACTCAGATCAAAAATTCCAGTTCATGCATTTGTCAAAGGGATCCAGGCTCTCGACAGGCAGATGACATATTGAAACAGCCATAAAGCTCCGAGGGAACACAGGGGTTCTCTCAGTGGGTGGGACCCGATTGCTTGTACATGGCCTAGATTGCTCCAAGTGTTCTGTTTTCCGAGTAATTCACTTATTTTAGATCTGAAATTTTGGTGACTTTTTCATCAGCGGACTCTCTGCTGCTTAATTTGAATAAGGAAGACAGTCTCTTTTTCCAATGGGGAAAAGAGCACTTGTCCTGGCTTGGGCGTACTTGTTTTTTCCTACCTGCAAGTCAGCCAAGGCTCCCTGGCTCGGGGTGCCATGCCCTTGGACAGCTTCGGGGTGATTTCATGCTCTGCACCCTGTGAATGGGCAGGTGATCACGTCAGCCCTCTTTAAGGAAAGGACTCTGAAGCAGAGAGGGTTTTTCCATGACTTCAGAAGGAAAATCTGTGAGGTTAGAACCCAAGAGGCTGAGATGCAGGAAATGTGCTCACAAACTGCCTTCTCCACAAGACGCAGGGAACCGACCATGTCCCAGTGAAAAGTTTGCTTCATCAACTTTCAAAAGGAAATTGGTTTCTCATGATGGGAATCCTGGTTTTAGTTTGGGCGTCAAGGATTTTCTGAGCTTTTAAGTTATTTCTTATGTAATATTCCATCTCTTCTGGCTGGGGCTTTTTCCATTAAATAGCTTCTTTTTTTTAATCAAATGTGCTTTTCAGCTTGGTCAAGGACTCCAGCGATCTCATGTCTCTGTTTCCTGGACTGACCTTTCCATGGCATGCAAGATGCACAGGGGTGATTTGTCTTGTCTGGTTATAACGCCACACTGTTGTAAAGATGCTTAATCACCAGGCACACGCAGTGGTCACTGGTGGTTGCACCTACAAGCCCAGCTTTCTTATCTGTTAACTTTAGGACTAGATTGAGAGCGGGAGAAGGAAAAGTGTGACTGGATGGGTGACGTAAAGAATTCACCCGCAGATACAGAAAGCAGTGCTTACCATTTCTTCCTCCTTTTCTCAGTAGTGTCATGTACAGAACACCAAGTAGTGTTGGAGGGAGAAGCCAGAAGGACTTTACACTCAAGGGAACGCAGATAGAGTGTAGGGTAAGAAACTGAGGGGGGGTTGTTCACTCCAACCAGCGCTTGATTGCCCACTCAGACCTGTGTCAGGCACCTTGTTCTGAGGTTGAGAGCTGACATGAGCATGGGAAAGGCCTGCAGGGAAACCAACAATCACGGTTAGTGCAATAAACACTATACTTAGAAGTACGCACCGAACACCACCAGGGCATGGAGGAGCGATACCAGGCTTGGCCTAGGAAGAGATACAGAAGGTTTCTGAGACCGAGACTTTGGCGAGACTGGAATTGGCAGCCCAGGAGACAGGAAGGAAAGAAGGTGCTGGCCAGAGCTCCTCAAACTATATGTGGTGGTAAACCAGCAGGTTTTTCCTTTTTCACTCCATTAGGACCAAAACCTTTATAAGATATAATAAAAGTAAGTTACTAGAATAATCAAAAATTTAAAAGACATAAAAGCCCACATTTTTATTAGTTTCAACAGACATAAAATTACTGTCTGGTAGTTATAAAAGTTTCTAAATGCTTACTCTCAATGTTTCTACTTTATTGCTACCTGCTTCATTCATTCATTTCTACCTACTTCCTTGCAGACAAGTAGCAGTTTGCAGGCAGGGACCAGCCCAAGGACCACACTCTGAGCAGCACTGCTTTAGGCACAGGAGGGCATACATGACAGCAGAGAGGTCAACGAGAGGGCATGGTGCTCCTTTGGGAACCTGAAGCGGGTGGAGAACAGTGCGGGAGGCAATAGGGCTGGAGGGGCAGCCAGAGAACGCCTAGTGGAGCATCACAGGTGCTAAAGCCAGAAGGGGCCTCATAATGGTTCAAACATTCAAGAATCAAATTTCAGAAAGATAACTGATCCAGCATGGAGAGTAAAAAGACAGAGAGATGCGTCAGGAAATGCAGTGATTCAGCTGGGATTGGATGGGGCTGAGTGGAGGCCAGCGCCTTGTGGTGGGAAGAAGGTGTCTGATTCTGAATGCAACCAGGAGAAGCAGTTGTCAGGTCTCAGTGAGTGACTGGACAGGGAAGTGGGGAAGGGATATCATCCAGCCCCATCCTTTTACAGAGGAGGAAACAGGCCCGGCAAGGCAGCAGGACTGGGGCTAGAAGCTCTGCTTTCCAGCTCCAGACAAGCATTCTTGACTCACTGACCAGATGGTGCACCAGACAAAATTCAGTATTACAGCTTGTCCACCTCACCCCCTGTGCTGCCTGTGTATCCATCAGAAGGACCCAGATGCACTGAGATTCCAGCCTGCACACTGTAATCCGCCACCCCCACTGCCCAGCTGCTCTCAGCCAGCCTGTCTGACCCCTGTGCTCTCTGCTCACAGTCACTGTCTTACCGACAGAAGCCGCTCCAAGGTTCACTGTGCCCTGTAGTGGCCAGTTAAATTCATGTAAATCCTGTTTGGGCAGCTGACAGAATTTTTCATTTTCTTCTTTTATGGGAACAAAGGTTGCTCTCATCCCCAAGCCGGACATGAACAGGCAGTCAGCAGGCAGGGCAAGTTTTCCTTTCTGGTATCTCTTGGAATGGGTTTGGTTCTAGATTGGCACTGAAGGATTAATGGCTGGAGTGACATGGACCTGAGAGTGTTCAGAGCCACAGTTTTCTGGGGTGCTGCCTTGATGCTAGGTCATCCCCAAGACAAGATCCCAGCAGACAACGCCAGCTTCATGTTGGTTCCTGAGGTGTCAGAGGGGAGCCCGGGTCTCAGAACAAACCGGAATCCCCCCCACTTCCTAAGAGTCCCCCATGTCTTCCCTAATCCAGCCTCATTGGGGTCTCAGGACCAAACCAATGCCAAATGGCAGAGAGAAGGCTTGCTGCTCAGATTAACAGCCATTTATTAGGGCCTACTAAGTGCAAAGCACGGTGTTAGACACCCAAGGGAAGCCAAAAATATAAAGAGATAAAAATGAAAACAGTGAAGCACCTCTCTTCGTGAAGATCACATTTTATTTGGAAAAATATGAATCATAAAGGAACAGCAGCCCAAGCCAAGATTTTGGAAATGACACGCCCTGTGGGCCCTTCCTTTGAATACTCGTGTGATAAAGGGAGGTGAACACCCGGGCAGTGGCAGAGATAGCAATGCTCAAATGTAAGCATGGACCTGGACTTGACTGCTTATTTGTGATAAAAAGTATTAATAGGTTTGGCCATGTTGAAAAAATACCTTCATTTATCATAGTGTTGTTCATAACAGTGAAAAATTAGAAACAACATCTCCCCAAAGTGGCTTCGTGGGATCTGGATTTTATCACACCCCTGAGTGTTCCAGACTGATATCCACTCCTGGGTCTGTGCCCTAAATAGTTAGGCAGGAGGGGGTAGGACCGAGGACCGACTGTTCCGGTTGAGCTTTATTTGGATGCATTGCAGGGTACAGATACCACGCTGCTTCTCAGGAATTCTGTGTTTTATTTCTGGAGAATTTCAGCTCTCCAGAATGGAAAGAAATTTCTCCAGCCACCAGAGTGTTAGACAGCAGCAGGGTCCAGGGGCTGCTCCCATCCCCCTTCAGCTTATTCTGCCTAAAAGAACACGTCACTGTGGTGAGCTGCCTGGGCCCCGACAGACCAAGATGGAACTGGACGGACCGCAATTGATAGCTTTTAATTCCTCTATCTTAATGCTTCAACACTTGGTCTTAGCAAATATAAAGGAAGGAGACAATGATGTTGTGGCTGATGGAGCGTAACCAGTTCTGGAGACATTGCCCTCAATGCTGGGGTAAGGTCATGGCCCTGTATGACCAACCCTCTTTGGCTCCTTGCCCCATTTCCCATAGAGCAGTTTATAACTGGACGTGTCACTTCATAATATAATAGACCTACCTACCCCAAACTCAAAAGCTTATGATACTTATTTAGAATTTACAAAGTTTGTATATTCTCTATCAACTTTTTTTTCCCTAAATATATTTTTATCGATTTTAGAGAGGGGGAGAGAGATAGAAATATCAATGATGAGAGAGAATCATTGATTAGGTGCTTTCTGCACACTCCACACTGGGGATCGAGCCCACAACCCGGGCATGTGCTCTGATCGGGAATCAAACCATGACCTCCTTCATAGGTCAACGCTCAATCACTGAGCCCTGCTGACCGCACTGATTCTTCTAAAAATCTTAAGCACTTGGCCATGCAGTTCTATCAGTTTTTTGTTGATGAGGAAATAATAAGACTTCTGTAGCATTTGATGCAAAAAGAACGGCAGTCTCTTCTCAATAGACGTGCTTGTTCATCAGCTACTTTTGCTTTCAAGTTTGCTGATACTTCCTAAACTAAAAATAAGACACATAAGCTAAAAAAATTTAATAATAATAATCCCCTCACCCCCATTTGTGAATTCTGTTGACTTTTAAAGATTTTAGAAAGTTATGATGACTCTTATTTAATAGATTGCCTTTGTTAAGAAGAGTATGACTATATAAAGTTGGAAAGTCTTTAGACAATATCTCCACATCTAAATACTTAAATATTTTAGTGCCCCACAGGTGTGGCTCGGTGGTTGAGGCTCAGTGGTTGAGCATTGACCCATGAACCAAGAGGTCACCAGTTCGATTCCTGATCTGGGCCTGGGTTGCAGGCTTGATCCCTGGTGGTGAGTGTTCAGGAGGCAGCCAATAAATGATGTTTCTCTCTCATCAGTGTTTCTATCCCGCTATCCTTCTCATTTCCTCTCTCTCTAATATTCAATAGCAACATATTTTTTTTAAAAAAATAAATAAATACTTAAATATTTTAAAAATGAACAACTAAATGGCTGTCAGGAAATCTGGGCTTTTTGGTTGTAAAACCCAGTGCTAGGACAGAATAGAGGGGGCTCAGAAAGTAGCAGTGAGTTCTCCCAAAGGGAATTTCTTAGGGAAAATTTTATGTCATTTGCACATTTTGCTATGATATGCTCTCTGCATTAGTAGGAAATCAGTTGAGTTCCATGGAAAGGGACTCAGATGTTTGTTGCTGTCATATGTCCAGCCTTATCAGTACTCTGGAAATGACTACATAATATGCTAGGTCTATGTTGGAGCTTGTAATCTGTTTGGGGAAAGCAAGCTTTTTTCAGCTACATACTATTAGGGAACAAAGCAATACCCACTATAATCCAGAACTAAAATGCGAGGTCTGTAACTCCAAGGGCCTTGGAGTGGTTCCGACTACAAGTATCCTCTTGCGTTTTTCAGACTTCTGTTTACATGGTTCTGGTTTAATCTCTGATGGGGATAGCCTGTAACCAGATGAGACCTGCTGATATGGCCAAAAATTCTGGATCAAGTCAGAAGGCTTCCTCTCCTCTCCCTTCCCCTCCAATATTGCATAAGACATTACTAATGCTGGCAGATGTTTTTGTTTGGCCATTTGCCAAAAGCAGCCTGCCTATCTCTTCCTGAAGTTGATGCTATAAACTCTACTCCTTCCTGTCATAAAGCATTCCTCATCACCTCTTCCCAGCAGTACCCACATCCCCTTTCACATGTTATGCAAGACCACATGCTTGCACAGCTAATGGCTGCAACAACTTTTGTTTTCTCCCAGCCAAAGAGAAGCTCTAACCCTGGCAAAGCAAGGACATTGCTATTGCCTCTCAATGGCATGTCTTCAGGGAACCAGCCTAAGTGCTGACAGCGTCTGGTGCTCCTAGTCAGAAGATCCCTGGGCTTCCAGGGAGCGAACCAGCCATGGCTAGACAGAGTATGATGTCTCATTGTCCCTTCACTTGTTGGTCTGTGTATTTATACTGATCTCTCAATTTCCTAGTATATCTTTCTGAGGACAAGAGCTGCAGCACTCATTTACTTACAGTAATAACGGTGACAGCTATGGCTAGTGTTGACCCCTAGAGAGCTGTGGGCCCTCTAACATCTAACATAGTTTCACTCTAAGAACCTGTTTGTTGGTATTGGCACAGTATGTCCAACGTCAACCTAATAGGATCCATCTACCTTTGCCCATCCCCACCCCACAGCTGCCCCAATTGTCATTCAACTCTTCTTACTTAAGAGGGGACTATGTTCTGAATATTCCTCCTTAGATATCTTTTATTCCTTCATCTTCATGCAAATACCCTGCACGCATCCAGCCAGTAGTGACCCCCTCCATACCTATCCTGTCCCTAGCTTGCAAGCTCTTAGAATCCCCATAACTCTCTAATCCTACTCGGGGTTTTGCAGTCTTGCTATAGGAGAACCGCCATTGCCTTGTTGGATTTCTGCAGCCAAGAAGCAAAGCTGGCCCAGCAGGTGGTTGTCCATGGGTCAGCTGCACTTGGCTCTCTGCACTGGGGGAGCTGAGGAGTTAAACAAGATTTAGCTTGTTGGCTACCTTATCCCCCCTGGACTATCAAATTGAATGCCTTATTGGCCCCAGCATTCTTTCTGTGTTGTTGCAGCTGGGCCCAATGGTCAGGAGGCCCCTACCTGCCATGGTCTGTCATCTCCTTGTGTCTTTGTCTGAATCCCTCCATCCTGCCTCCTGCCTCCTCTCACTGAGTTGCAGATGCACGCCCAAAGCTGCCAGGTATCACGTAGGAAGCATTTTGGCAAGGAGAGTCAGTGAGAAAGATTTTCTTGGCAACCGTAAAATAAAAGTACTGTAAGGAGCTGCTTAATAAATTTGTGCCACTTCAGCTAGGGAATTTCAGCCCTCCTGTGGGAGTTGCGGGAGTGGAATGAAAAAAATATATATAGAAGGCTCAACTGTTAGCTTGATGGCTCATTCATTTGATGGTCCTAAGGAGATGTATGATCTGCACACTGTGCACATTAATCATATTCATTGCACCCTGCATCTGTCCAGAGAGTCAATGAATGTTTTCTTTGGACATTTTTTTCCTACTGTAAGACAAGGCAAGGGGAAATCTCTCAGTCCCTTTGCTCACGTTAGGTTGGTCCTGTGTGTACACAGTGGTGAAGGAGAAAACACGCTACCTGCACACCTAGTGCCTCAAACACCAAGACTGGACAGAGACCAACACCTGGCCAGAGGGGACTAGTTTGTGAGTCCCTGGTCCTGTTTTCAATAGAGTGAATAGCCAGACCTGCATAGAGTCATTTTTATGATCATTTTTCATCTCAAGTAGATGTTGGGAAGAAATATGAAAGGGTAGGGGAAAAGGAGCCTCAGAGGAGCCTTGGTAACACTTTCTGGATTGGAAATTATTTTATTTAATTTCTTCATTCATTAGAAAATGAGTTCTTTTGCATGCAACTTTTTTCATTGCAGCCTACATTCAATAGTATTCTGTATTAATTTCAGATGTACAGCATAGTGGTTAGAAAATCATGTACTTTACAGAATGGTCCCCCCAATGTTTCACTATGGCCATACATAGTTATTACGGTATTATTGACTGCATTCCCTATGCTGTACTTTACATCTCCGTGAGTACTCTGTAACTCCCAATCTGTACTTCTCAATCCCTTCACTTTTTCCACGCACACCCCTAACTCCCCTCCACTCTGTCAACTGTCAGTCTGTATCTATGAATCTCTTTCTATTTTTTTTGTTTATTTTGTTCTTTAGACTCCACATCTAAGTGAAATCAAATGGTATTTGTTTCTCTCTGTCTGACTTATTTCACTTAGCATAATACTCTCTAGGTTTATCAATGCTGTCACAAATGGTAAGATTTCATTCTTTTTATGTCCAGCTAATATTACATTATATGAATCTGCCATAGCTTTTTTTATCCAATCATCTATTGATAAGAACTTGAGTTAGTTTCAGATCTTGGCTATTGTAAATAATGTTTCAGTGAACATAGGTGCATATATTTTTTTGCATTAGAATTAGTGTTTCAGTTTTCTTTGGATATATTCACAGAAGTGGAATCACTAGGTCATAAGGCAGTTCCATTTTTAACTTTTTGAAGCCCCTCCATACTGTTTTCTGCACTGTCTGCACCAAACTGCATTCCCAACAATAGTGTATGAGGGTTCCTTTTCTGCACATCCTCACCAACACTTGTTGTTTAATGGTTTATTGATGATAGCCATTCTGACACGTGTGAGGTAATATCTCATTATAGTTTTTTGATTTGCATTTCTCTGATGACTAGTGATATTGAGCAACTCTTCATATGTCTATTGGCCATCTGAATGTCTTATTTGGAGAAGTATCTATTCAGATCCTTTGCCCATTTTTCAATTGAGTTATTTGTTCTTCTGGTGTGGAATTGTCTGAATTCTTTATAAATTTTGGATTTAATCCCTTATCAGATGTATCATTGGTAAATATCTTCTCCTTTCAGTAGGTTTTCTTTTAATTTTGTTGATGGTTTCCTTTGCTGTGCTTACAACTACAGGGATACATCATGGGGCTGTTGAAAAGATTAGAGCCATCATGACAACTATGTATATGGTAAAAAAAAATGAGCTTGTGACAAAGGTTCAGAATTCTGAGTCCATGAATGTTTGGGTTCCCTAAGCATATAAGGTGATTTTTATCAACATGGCTTTGCAGACTGGGTTCCAAAACAAATCCTTTCAAATCCCACAAGTGAGTCATTTCCCCTAAACATCTTCCTTGGGAATTACGGCCTTAAATGGTGCAGAAACCAAAGAAAAGACTTAAAGCTAAAATATTTTTTTAACGATTTTTCCTGGTATCAAAGTATTACATAATTCCTATAAAAATTTAAAAAATACAATAAAGGAGAAATTATTCATAAACATATTACCTAGAAATAGGCTTTCAACATTTTTCTTTTATCTTTTCTCATTTCTTCTTTTTCCCTCCTCTTTCCCCCTGTTGTAACATAATTAACAGAATGTTGAAAATACAATTTCATATCCTGCTTTTACACTTAGAATTATGTCAGCCTACAACTAAGTCATGAAACCCAGAAGCTATATAGGAAAGATTGATAGATTTGAATATTAAAATATAAAAGTTATTAACAAGCGTTAAAAACAAACTGGGCAATAATATTCTCAACCCATATAACAAATTACTACTATCCATAATATTAATTTCAAAAACATAATATGTAATGAGCTTCTTAAAAATAATAAAAAAAGATAATTGAAAATGGGTAAAACATGTGAATAGGTATTTTCCCCTAGCAGATTGGCAAGGACATAAGGATGAGTACAGCTAACCTGAATAAGGAAGCCAAATAGACACTCTCATACACTATTGGGAGGAGTATCAATTGGTGTAAACTTTTTAGAGGGTAGTTGTTCAAAATATATTTACATTTTAAACACTTAAACCCTTGACATAGCATATCCAATTTAAAAATTTATCCTAAATAAATGCTCCTACAATGTGCAAATAATGTTCACTAATCCATTGTTTGAAGTTGCAAAAAATGGGAACATCCTAAATTACACTACTTCTTTATAATGGAATTTTATGTAATCATTACAGAGAATGAGGCAAATCTTTAAGGTGTAGAAATATATCCAAAATATTTGTTAAATGGTAAAATCAAACTATATCATAATATCATGTTAGTGTAGCATTGAGAAGAAAAGTTTAGAAGACTATGAATTTGTCATCGTTTTCTTCATAACATTTTTAGGAATGATTGAACTTTATGCAATGAAAATATAACTATAATCAGAAAAGAAATAATTTTCAAAAGATAAGAATTCTATAATAAACATTTCCCTATACTTTATTCCCTAAAATTTTAACAGCTTTTATAAAATTCTATCATAGATTTATCGTAATTTATTTAGCCATTCCCTTATTTGGGTCGTTTTAAGAATAAAATAATATGGATAAAGCTCTCAGCATTTGTAACATTCACTGTATGTTACTGTTAGTAGTCACTGTTAGTTACTGATTACACTATTATTCTTATTACCCACTTTTTTCAGGTTCTCTGGATCCATACACATGCACAGATAAGCAAAGAAACTAAAACAATCTATAATAGGGGTGCGGCTGAGGCAGAGGTGGTTAGGGGTGATCAGGCAGGCAGGCAAGCAGTTAGGGGTGATCAGACAGGCAGGCAGGTGAGCAGTTTGGAACCAGCAGTCCTGGATTGCGAGAGGGATATCCAACTGCGAGAGGGTGCAGGCCGGGCTGAGGGCCACCACCACCACCCCTCCCCCCACCCCCGCCCATTCTCCCATTCACAAATTTTGTGCACCAGGCTTCTAGTATACTTATAATAGTATATTGACTGTATACTATTATTAAAGCATTATTGTCTTTTAGATTCAGATATTGAAACATTTACAGATGAGTTGATTTTATATCTTGAATTTGCTTCAAAATCTGAAAAAAGATGGCTCGGGAAAGGATTAAATGTACAGCTGAAACAAGATTAGCATGCATTCATGGCTGCTGAGGCTGTGTAATCACTGTGGGAGTTCTATACTGTTGTGTATGTTTGAGCTTTTCCATGATAAAAAACTTTTAAAAATACATTTAAAATAGTTACCGAATAGCCTCATGGATTCGTTCTTGTTCAAGGATCCAGCTCTCAACTTACTTTCGTTTATTTCTTCTGGAAGTCACTGATATGAGCAGTAAGACTGGTGTCATTCTGTTTTATGACTCTTAGAGTAGCTCGAGGTGGAAACAAAATAAATACAGGTTCTGAATTCCCTTTGTCTTCACCCACTTGGGAATCCTCTCTGAAACCATTTGGGCATTTTAAGTAACCCTGATTACCCAGCAACAACAATGAACCTTTCAGGCGGCCAGGGAGAATAAAATAGCTCCTCTCCCCTTCTGTGCTTGCTCAACAAAAGGCATAGCAGCTATTAAATACAGAGTGCTCAATGAGTTCATGAAGAATGAGCCTGGAACTGTGCATTTGGCGTCTGGGGATCTGAGCCTGTGCCCCGTGTGAACTTGTAATCTTTGTGGTGTGGCCTTTTAAGTTTGGCTGCCAGTTAGATATTGACATAGGAGGCTGAGGAACGCCAAAGCCAAAAACTGGCCTCTGAATATTCCAAAGTTAGGAGTCATAGGGTGACTTTCCTTGCCTTTTTTTTTTTTTTTAAATGAAGATAACGATTTATCCTTAGAGCGGAAACTGAGCATGGCTATATTTGGCTCTATGACCTTTGGACCTGTTTGACAAATACTCTCAATGCCCTTCTCTTCCAACTGAATGCAAGTCAGGGTTAGTACTGGGGTCCTCTGGCTCTAATTGCCTCTCTCAGAGCAGTTTCCCTGGCCCCAGCTTCCCTAAAGTGAGTAATTTGAACTTATGTTTCAGGATTCTTCTTTTCCCTCCGGAATCCATCTCTAAGGGACAAAGCACATGGCGTTCTATAAGTTGAATACTTGGAGCAAAGGTCCCAGTGAGGTTTATAGAATTTCCTCCCTTTCCCTAAAAATAAGTCAGGCTCTGAGTTGGCCAGGGCGGCTCACTGAAATGCGCATGTTTCTCTCATTGGCCAGCGCCTACTGCAAGGCCGAGCTGGAGCTAGGGAGGAATAGGCTCAGCCCCAACTAAGTGGGGAGAGGGTGCTCAGAGCCTTGCGAAATGCACTGCAGGGTATGCTGACCTATAGACATGAATGGGGCACTCTCGGGGCAGAGTTGAGTGTCTGGAGACATCAGGACAGACCTCACAGTGGAGGTGTGAGGTAGCAGGACTGAGTGTAGAACTGAAAGCCTGGGATTGTATCATGTTCTTAATCAAACCCCCTTGGGATCGTAATTTGAGGAGTTTGTCCTGTTGGATCACACCTACTGTAAAACCAGCAGTGGCATTTGCTTCAGGGCTGGTACAGTTCTGGGGATGCCTAAAATTAGACTGGCAAGTCAGGACTGCGGTGCCTCTGTGCCCTCGGGCATCCTGTGCCCAGGATGAGTTGCATCGCCGGTACTGCTCAGCTCTGTCTCTTGAGCAGTGAGGCTGTGCAGACTTCTCTGTGCAGAAGGTATTGTGACGGGCGGCAAACAAAACTAATTGCAAAGCAGTTTTCTCTCCCGGAACAATGCCTGCTACCAATGACAGCAGCTGAGTAATAAGCCATCAAGCCTCTTACCTGGGCTGTTAGTCACACACTTGCTTGAGCAACTGCAGGTCAGCTTTTAGACCATTGTGGGTTTCTGTTAGCACTTGTTTCTATTACCTGGGAATATCCTTCCCGAGCTCTTAGCAGGCATAAGGGCTTCAGGCGAACTCAGAAACTCGGTAACCTTGTTTGGCAAAGTGAGAGAGTCAGAATGCTCTGGGCACAGGTCCACGCATGCCTGGACGGCAGGGCTAGACCAGGGTGCTGATATAGCCGGCTCAGATCCCCCACAGCCTTGCCTCTCCTGGGACCACAAACTATATATAATCTCTAACCTTGTCCAGCCGTCTGTTACGTGCCCTCCGTCGTAGAGGAGCCAGACAGCCAGAGCCTTGAGTCTGAAACCACTTCTGAAGGCCTGAGGGCCAGCGCTACGGGCAGTGGCCTCGCTCCCGCGCACATGACCACAGTCCTCCTCAGCCCCACCCTGTGCTCCTGTGATTCTACTTAAATGAGTCTAGCTCGGGTTGTGGGTGAGGGGTGAGGGGTGAGGGGCGGGCAGTGGGGAAGGAAAGCTTGTGTGGGAAGCAGGATTCTACGCAGAAGGGTGCAGGAGGCTGCTTTGTGGTCTGGGGCGGGGTCTGGCTTGGAGGCGGAGAAGGCTTGCTTTTCTGAAGTGGACCCACGGGTACCCAACACACCTTCTCCTCACGCCTCTCACACCCAGGGAGACGGCTGCCCGGAGCAGAGAGGAGCTCTGGTCTGTGTTCCCACTAGCCTGTGCCAAGAAAACTGCTGCTCTCACCTCCCTTAT
>NW_006293784.1:1822444-1836682 GCF_000327345.1 Myotis davidii | reverse complement strand
TGGAAGGCAGGGCTTTGTTTTCATTCTGGGTGTCCTACAGTGACCTCTCCCTGTCAGACCTGCGTGGTCAGACTCCCAGGTCACAGTGGAAACCGGTCCCGTCAGGTTTGTCATCACCTCCCTCCCCCAGCTGAAACGCGATCCCGGGCTGGACAGAGACCAGCCTTGTCCCTGGGGCCAAGCACACCTCGGTGCAGGGAGAGGAGAAAGGACCCTGGATGCCCACCTCGGAGGGGAAGCAGAATCACAGTCAGCTGTGGCTACCGAAGATGCTCTAGTGAGGGACACCCCCACCCCAACAGCACAGGCCTCCCCAGCCTATAGGGAGGGCACCCAGCATCTCTCCTGGCTGGCTGTGTAGCTCCCTCCTCACAGATAAGGCCGCACGGTTTGCCTCTGAGTGTGTTGTTCCTTAGAAAAGCAAAGCATAGAGGTGTCACCCAATAGGCAAGGCTGCTTCTCTCATCCTCTCCCCGTGAGCCTGGCGGTTGTGTCAGTGCACGGGACGCCTTCCAGCCGGCCTGGCGCCTGAATGCGCATGATGCTAGGGCTAGGCCCTGCTGGGCCGGGTGTTTCAGGACAGCGCGCCTTTGATGGGCAGACATTGATCAGTATCCAGCTGTGTTCCTGTCTCCGTTGAGGCCGGATACCAAACATTTCTGCTGCTGGGAATTCACTTCCTCAAGTGAAGTGGATCCTGCTCCTACAGGTTGGGGGAAGGGTGCAGAGTGCCTTTGTCCTGGGTTCAGCATAGTCCACTGGGCCTCTTGAGGCTCCTGTGTACCTGGGGTACCACCAAGCAAACCCTGTTCTTACTCCTGTTTTTCCTTTTCCTGGTTATTAACGTCCCCACTAACCCTTGCGTCTGAGAGAGAAGCACAGGAATCCTCAATTCTGCTTCCTCTCCCCTTCCATCTCCAAGTGGTCGTCAAATCGCCATACTCGTGTTTTCGCGAAAATGCTGCTGATTGACCCCTCAGTTTCTAGTCCATTTGTCACTGTCCCAGTTCAGGTCTTAACATCTCTTCCCTGAACTGACTCAGCCGTCTCTCGCTAATCTTTTCTGTCCACCTGGGAATCTGCTACTCCGTTAATCAGAGAGTTTCTATAGATCCCTTTTGCTTAATATCTAAATATCAGAATTCCTTAGTGAGGCCTCCATGTTCCTCAGTGTGGCCTTCATAATCTAGACCTAACTTTCCTCTCCACCCCTGGCATTGGATGGCTCCAGTGTTCCCTGGGTGTCTCTCCGGCCTCACTATACCACGTGAGGCTCCTGAGCCTCCCCACACATCACACCTCAGTGCCTGCCTCCCTGCCCCATCCACCCGCCCATGCTGACCTCATACCCCTTTCCCGTCTGGCAGACTACGTCTACTGTGGCATTGTCCCTCTCTCCTCCCACTAGAAGGAATTAATTGTTTCGTCTTGTATTTCTCTCATAGCGCTTGGCTCAGACGTCCATCGTGCCACTTGTATTATATACTAGTTGGTTCTCTCTCCCTCTCCTTTTAGTGAGTGCATTATGCTAGGCACAGTCGTGAGCCACATCAACCTGATGCCTCCTCATGGACTTAGAGTTTAGCAAAATTGGTCTTGCCATTGCACAGTGAGGTTCTTAGGGATAAAGAACGTCTGTTCTCTTGATGCCTATCACAGTCCCTGGCATATGGCGGCCACTTGCTTCCTGGATGGTCACTGAGTGAACTCCAGTGGGCAGAGAGATACCAGAGCGGAGGGTTGGAGTGGGTGGATGTCCTTTGGGTACAAGGTAAGTGGGAAGCCTGGAAACATCACATTCTGCCCTCAGTTTCTAAAGGGCAGCCTGCGTTTTATATGTGGTTACCCATTCATAGGGAACCATCTCCTAGGGACCATGAAGCCAATTTTGTGAGTCGATCTAAATGTTTTTATCGAGATAACCCAAAGAAGTCTGGGTTGTTTTTGAAGTGTGTGCTCATGCTCCATCACCCATCCCCTGAGCCAGCTCCTCCAGGTGGATGGTTTCAGGCCTGGCTGCCCTACCACTGCTGGTCCTTGTTTTTTCCAGGGATCTGAAACTGGACAATGTGCTGTTGGACCATGAGGGTCACTGTAAACTGGCAGACTTTGGAATGTGCAAGGAGGGGATCTGTAACGGCGTCACCACGGCAACCTTCTGCGGCACGCCCGACTATATTGCTCCAGAGGTGAGTGCTTCGGTACCGGGGCTCTACAGGAGCCTGATGAGAAATGCCACCAGTTGGCATTTTGTGTGCTGCGGCTTTGTGGGCGGCATTGAAAGCTGATGCCTCCAGACTCCTTTATGGCTCATTGGCTGAACGGTGGCTAAAAATGTCCTCAGTTCCTCTAAATAAGAATTCTAGTCCGAGATTTTGGGGGTAAACTTTGCCGTTGCTTCTAGGCTTTAGCCCTGAATAAGGACAGAGGTGCTCCACTCGCAGCCATGTATCCTCTCCTTGTCTCTACTCAGTGCTTTGATCCCAGCCCCATTTAGCAGAAGTAAAGCAAAGCTCTTGACTTTTTCCCTTAGGAGTGAGTGAGCCCGGCCTCCTTCCTTTCACAGAGCTGTAGTTCCCAAAGCCTCTGTGTTCTGGATGTGCACATGCATTGCCTTGGCCTAAACAGGTCACACATGTTTGATCACCTGGATGAGAAGTGGCCTCTGAGTTGACCACAGGGAAAAAACAGGCCACCCTCTCTGGAGATAGAATGAAACATGCATGTCAACACAGGAAGCTCCGTTATTTTACTTTGATATTTCCTAATCCTTTCTTTTCCCTTGTTATGAAGGACACATTTGTTAATCAGATATGCGGAGCACTTCTCACGCTGCCCTCTCTCGGCACAGATCCTGCAGGAGATGCTCTATGGGCCCGCCGTGGACTGGTGGGCGATGGGCGTGCTGCTCTATGAAATGCTCTGTGGCCACGCGCCCTTCGAGGCCGAGAACGAAGACGACCTCTTCGAGGCCATACTGAACGACGAAGTGGTCTACCCTACATGGCTCCATGAAGATGCCACGGGGATCCTGAAATCTGTAAGTGTGGCTTACCCAGCCAGCTCTCGACCTCCAGCAACCAGCTTCCTGGATGGGATTCTCTGTCTCTTTAAACTTAAAGCCTCCCACCAGTCAGCTATCAGCTT
The DNA here is from genome assembly GCF_000327345.1 of Myotis davidii. Taxonomy (NCBI): domain Eukaryota; kingdom Metazoa; phylum Chordata; class Mammalia; order Chiroptera; family Vespertilionidae; genus Myotis; species Myotis davidii. Next base: position 1,833,535 of record NW_006293784.1, on the reverse strand, counting down.
TAACTGAGATATGTGTTTTCATCTGTAGAATCAAAGAATCAGAGTCCTCTCTGGCTGTTTTCCTCTCTCATGCAATAGCTCTTCCTGAGCCAGCTGTGATGGTAGTCGGTAACATTGCCTGCCAGATTGCCAGCTTTTCTAGCACTTGTGGCTTTAGTGCAGGTGAGGTGATGCTCCCTTCAGTCAGGACAGTCCAGGTGCTGGGTCCCAGGACCACCATTCCCAGTGTGTTGTGCTATCGATTATGTTTCTGCCGGCAGTGTCCAAGGAGCAGGGCCCAGGGCCCTTTCCCTTAGTGCTAGGAGGTGAGAAATGTTATCCTTCTGCAAGCCAGGTTCCCAACCCAGGATTCAGGTGCAGTGAGGTAATACAATACATCATGTTGGAAAAGGTTTTTTGGTTTTTTGCGTGTATTTAAGGCACTATACTGGAAGCCTTATTTTGAAGTGAGGAGGAAAGATGGATTGATGGCTTTATGTTGAAAATAAGAAAGCACATGTCACTTGGTCCATTCTAGTACCACATTAGTTGAGTTCCAAAATCATGTGTTACCACCTACTGTGTGCATGGGGAGTTAAGAGGAATACCAGGGCAGATCTTCACACAGCTGGTCCATTCCTGAAAGGCGTCAGTGGTGCTGGGAGCTTCAGTTTGAGGCCCATGGAGCAGCTGCATTTTCTCCTATAGGAACCGCAGTCCTGGAATAAAATTCACTGTCTTAACAATTTTTAAATCTACAGTTCAGCAGCATTAAGTACATACATATGGTGTGCAACCGTCACCACCATCCATTTCCAGAACTTTTTTCATCTTCCAAAACTGAAACTCTATACCCCTTAAAAAACACTAACTCCCTCCAGCCCCTGGCATTTCGCTTTTGGTCTCTATGAATTTTATTATTCCAGGTACCTTGTATAAGTGGAATCATACATTTGTCCTTTAGCAATTAAAAACAAAACAAAACACGAAACCCTGGGATACAGAATCCAGATTTTCCTGATTCCCAGTCCAGGGTTCCGAGTTAGACTACATCTAGCCACTCCCTATCAATAAGTGTCTTTTAACCTTTCAGCCTCACGTTTGTAGCACCTAAATCACTCCCTGATGGGATTCTTTCCTATTGTACCAGAAACATAAGCCACTGAAGGAAGCTACTAGAATGCTGTGTACTTACTAACCACATATCATGAATCTGTTACCTATTTAACTTTCAATAAAGTAGGATATAGTGCTTATGATAATAATGTTACAGCATTATTTAAAGATTATACATTTAAATCATGCCATAATACCAGAAATAATTATCATTCTATTGACCTGAGATGAGTCTGCAACCTGGAAGATGAAACTGATATATTAGTGAACTAGAATCCTGGTTTAATTCAATTAAGCAAATACTTGTCCGATGCCTTCTTTTTGCTTGGCCTGTGCTTAGTGCTGGAATGCAGAGATGAAAAGACCTGGCTTCTTATGTTGCTCATAGTCTGGTAGGAATGAGAGCATGTAAACAAATACTTAGCTCACTGCCAAGGAGAAATGATCAGAACTGTCTCTGGAGGCAAGGACAGGGAAGGTGATATAAGGACAAGACCAAAGAAGTGGCATGTAAGCTGGGTGTTGAGGAAAAATTAAGGGTTCAGTAGGGTTGATGGGGGGTGGGGAGTCGGGGAATAGTATTCTAGGCTGAGGAAATAATGTGTGCAAAGCGTCAGAGGCGTGTTCAAAGACCTGGAGTGTTAGATGCAGGGTGTTTGCAGCGAAAGATGAGTTTAGGACATGGGAATTTTGAAGGGACATGTGGAAAGTGGTATATACCTTACAGTTGGTCTCACAGGGCTGGAGCTGATCGCTCGAGCATGGCAGTGAGATGGGAGCAGATATTAACAAGGGGAGAGGATGAAGAGGAAGAGGAGACAGGAGGGGGCCTGGGACACATCAGTGTTTAAGGGTGACAGTGGAAGAGCATTCAGTGAGAAGGTTAGGAAGGAATGACTTCATGTTGTATGAACATCTATAGCTGCAGTGTGTCTACAGTTTTACTTGTGATAAATAGGCCAGTGGTTTTACAACATGAGTTACAGACACTGGTGCCTGCATAACTTTTGAGTAGAACTAGCTAGGTAGGAACAAGTGGGCCTGGGCCAGATAACTGCGAGCTGATCCGATGTACCTGTGCTAGGAGTTGAGTAAGTTGAGATATTTTTAAGGATTCTGAACAAGCTTTCATTTTGTTGTATGGTTCCAGATCAAGGAGAGCACATTGTTTTCTTTAAAAACACAGATTTCAGGCATCTTTCCAAGGTTCTATGAGTTTGGTGACTTACAGAGTTTCTCATGTTGAAAGTTGACTTCATTGGATGGTGTCCTGCATAGTCCTAAAACCCATTGGGAGGTCATGCTTGCTATGTTTTGGATTGTAATTAACTTGTCTACCCATAACTTCATAGAGCCGGGTGACTAATAGAAACACAGAATTTCAGAGATGGCAGATCCTTAAAATATTTGGTCCACATCCCTGGTTGAAAGATGTAGCTGAGACCCAGAGATGTGAACCAGATGGTAGAATGGAGAGAGCACGCACTAATCTGAGAGTCAAGAGACCTCAACCTCATTCTACTCCTGCCATGCTTTCCAGTAATGTAAGGTGGTGATAACACCTGCAATGCCCACTTCAAATGAGGTGGTACACATGAAAGCATTTTCAAAGGGCCTGCACCATACAGAAGTAAGTTACTAGTATTGTTGAGTTATGAGTAGTAATTTCACAACATGCTGAGAGGTGTCATTATCTTCATCCTCTCCTTGAACAATTCGCCAACATCATCAAGATTATTATGAATTGTACATGAGAGGGTGTTAGATTTTAGTTCTGGAGAGAAGAGGATTTCTGTTTTTCTAGGAGCTCTCTATCTAAACCAAAGGCACTTATGTGGGATCCAAATAGCCAAGTAGATATTGACCCCCCTATTCATTTGACAGGCCTGTATCAATACACAGCAACCACAGGACTGCTAGGTTCACATGCTGTGCAAGGGGCTGGGGGCCAGAGATGAGCAAGACAGACATCATCCCTGCCCTCATGGAATTTACAGTCCAGTTGGAGTGGGAAAACAGATGTTTAAAAAAGAAGTTATATGAGTAGCTATATAGACATGTACAATTTGACAAGAAAAAGGTCTGAGGTACTTTGAGAATCTCTAACAGGCAGGCTAAGCAAGGCCGTCAAGGGAGGCCATCCTGAGGAGATGAGTTTTAAGCTGAGAGCAAAGGCTGCAGAGAAGTTAGTCAGGCCTACATGCATACAGAGATCTTGAAAACGGAGAAGCCCATTTGAGTAACTGTGGCTGACGTGTCACCAGCAAATGTTTGGGATGATGGTGGACAAAGTGATGAGGACATGAAGGACACAAGAGACCATGCGCAGGTGTTTAACCTTTACCTGAAGTGCCAAGATTCATCACTGAAATTCAAGCAAGCATGAGTAACAAGATTATTTTTTCATACTTAAAAGATCACTATGGATCAAATAGACTGAAGTACTCACAGATGAAATACCTGGGATTTTTCCCAAAATAGTCCAGGGGTGGCAGGGAGGAACTGATTAAATAAGATTGGGCATGTGTCAATAACTTGCAAGGCTGGGCGATGAATACATACTAACGTATGCTTGAAAATGTCCATAAATGATAAAAAATTTTAAATTAACATATGAATCAAAGTGTATATATACATACATGCCTATATATGTATATTTATAAATGTATGTATACATGCACACATGTAGATGTAGAAAAAGTGAACTCAGCCTTCATGAATGAAGTGAGATGGTTTAACAATACAAATATAACAGAAAAAATGATGTGAGCCATGGATCTAGCTACATCTTTAAGTTTGTTTTAAATTTATTATGAAATATTTCAGTAAGGATGGATCCAGCTACATTTTTTTATTCTCAGTAAGAATCTCAAGTTCCTGGACTGGGAGTCTACATCACCCTGGTTATACTTACGCTACAGAAAAAATTAGTGGTTTTCATATGCTTATTCTGTAATATCCTTGAACAGTCCTTCTCAAGAAGTGGATTTTTAATAGAACAGAGGAGAGCCCCCTCTGGTGCATTTGGCCCTGAGCTGCTGCCCTTGCAACCCTGTGCAATTTTTTTCTTCTGGGCTGGGTCTGCCTTTTCCCACCCAAGAGGCAGGAAAGGTCCAAGATCTCTCAGGCAGCCCTTTACATCCGCTCTCACCAGTACCACAGGGAAAGGTCATCCCTATGTGGCTTCCTGAGATTTCCTGATCTTTTCTTTGGAACATAAGGTCAGGACTATTACTGGAATTGCTGTCTGCTGGATATTTTACCTTTTTTTTTTCCTTCAAAAGAAAATGCTTTCTGAATTCCTGCCTTTTTAAATGGAAAGTATTTTCCATATCTGTAGAAATTGTCTGGATAACCACTTATAGTAAATAACATACCATGGAGTTGCAAAGACCTCAGGGCTTTGTATGGGTGTAGCAATGTCAGTGAGTCCCCTGAATTCAGGGTGAGGGGAGCTCTTGTCCAGCATTCCACAGAATGTGATTGAACCAACGGGCACCAATGTCTTCCCCAACATTAAGACTCCTAACTAAATATTACTTTCCTACCGTGGCCCTTCCCCATCTCCTGCCTGCCCCCCATGGGGAACCTTTGAGTTGTTTGTGTATGGATGTACAAACATTTCATATAGACATGGATAGAGAGCAGGCCCTTGCTTTTGAGAATACTCCCTGTGGAACACAGAATCAGGAGGAGTTCACACACAAGCTTTCAGCCCAGGACTTGTACTTGAAAATATTTCTCAACTTATTAACCAATGGGCATTGCAACTAAAAATAACCATAGTATGTGCTCAAAAAAATGCAGTGGAAAGACTATTCCTTGCTTGGCCTTTTGTCTCTCATTTCTCATCTTCCCTTTAAACATATATGTTAAATGCTCACATTTGGGTGTTCTGAAAGCAAACAGTATCCACCCCTACTCTTACAGAATCCTATCTAATAATAATAGACAAAGATTGAAATTGACCATACCTTCGCTATGCCTCCCATTGGCTAATCAGCAAGATATGCAAATTAACCGCCAACAAAGATGGCGGTTAATTTGCATACATAGGCATGAAGCAGCAGAGCAAAGATTGAAGGCAGCTCCGGCCGGACCAGCAAAGGCTTGAAGACGGCTCCAGCCAGAGTAGCGAAGGCCTGAAGGAGGCTCCGGCTGGAGCGAAGGCCAAAGATATTCTTTCAAATGACTTGTGTGTATGTGTGTGTGTGTGTATCAGGACACTTAATATTTTTTTAAATATATTTTATTGATTTTTTACAGAGAGGAAGGGATAGAGATAGAGAGTTAGAAACATCGATGAGAGAGAAACATCGATCAGCTGCCTCCTGCACATCTCCCACTGGGGATGTGCCTGCAACCAACCCAGGTACATGCCCTTGACCGGAATCGAACCTGGGACCTTTCAGTCCACAGGCTGACGCTCTATCCACTGAGCCAAACCAGTTTCGGCAAAGATGATATTTTTATGCTGTTTCTAACCTGGTTTTGGAATAAATACATTTTCAGTGGGCTACCATGTCACTGAATTTCCTAAACTGGCACTACCAAATCATCCCAAAGAACTAATAATCATGACAGAAGAAAATGTATAGTTTTCTTTTAAAGTTTCTGTGGTTGGCACTAAATTTTGCCTAGAGCTAGCTTCAGAAAGACTTAGGGAAGTCCTCACAAGTCCACAGAGCTTAGGAAGGCAAGGGCCACTGGGATGAGTGTTTCTTTGTGCTAAATCATCTCCTGGAAGAGATCATGAGGCTCAGTGCTGACTCAGGTGAGGTCAACACCCCTTCCTCGGAGCACACACAGGTGGCTAGGTTCAGCAAGTGGTGAAAGGAGTTTGGGGCATTCTCCTGAGTCACCTTTGTCAGTCGGGAGGCACTGTAAACTTAGCATCAGAGGAGATTATAGAGTGCTTTTGTTCCTAAGCTTTATAGAAATTAAAGTGTGTGTGAACATGTGTGGGTTTATCTGGCATCACACCTATCAGATTTCATCATCTGCATTGTCTACAGCAGGCCTGTTTGCCTCTGTGAACAAAGAGGGAACCACGACTTTGAGATCCTTTTTGCCACAACTGACCTATATTTGTCACCACGCAGTTGATCAGAGCAGTAGTGAGTTAGATGCTCTCTGTTTCCTGGTGGAGATTGGAATGCTCAAGGGAGCAACCAAGGTGATCAGCCAGAGGGAGGAGGAAGAAGCAGGGGAAAACTGGACTGGAGTAATGCAGAGGATCCCACTGTAGACCATTACAGCTGATTTTTCAAACACTGTTTACAGAAAGTTACTATAGATCCTTTAATAAGAGGGATGGTTTGAAATTGGACTTCTGGTCAAGATGACAGAGTAGATACATGCTGTGCTTACCTCCTCTGATGACCACATCAAATTTACAAGTAAATTATAGAACACGCATCACTGAAAACCACCTGGAGACCAGACAAACAGAAGTCCTATAACTAAGAATATAAAGAAGCCACAACAAGACTTGTAGGAGGGGCAGAGAGGCAGAACGATAGGATCCATACCTACAGTGTGGCAATTAAGAATTGGGAGGGAGACCTGGCCAGTGTGGCCCAGTGGTTGACCATCAGCCTATGAATATGAACCAGGAGGATGAGGTTCGATTCCTGGTCAGGACACATGCCGGGGATGCAGGCTCAATCCCCAGTGGGGAGTGAGCAAAAGGCAGCCAATCAGTGATTCTTTCTCATCATTGATGTTTCTCTCCCCCTTTCCTCTCCTCTCTGAAATCAATAAAATTATATTTAAAAAAAAAAATTGGGAGTGAGCCATGACCAGTGTTTCTCAATGGTTATAGTGTCAGCCCGTGAACCAAAGGGTTGTGAGTTTGATTACTGGTCAAGGACATGTACCAGGGTTGTGGGTTCTCTCCTCGCCCTTGGTCGGGCCAAATGCCGGAGGCAACCACTCAGTATGTCTCTCTCACATCAATTTTCCCCTCCCTCCCTTTTTCTCTGAAAAGCAATGGAAGTCATAGCCTCAGGTGAGGATTAACAACAACAAAAAAGAATTGGGAGAGAGATTTAGGCTGTGGAGGTCCCCCCTGAGGAGTGAGGGGTCCCAACGCCACACCATTCTCCCCAACCTGGGGCACCAGTGCTAGAAAGAGGAGGCTGCATAATATCTGTCTGTAAAAACCAGTGGGAATTGTGTCTGAGTGAGATGGAGGGCTGCTGGAGTCCCAGGCATTCCTCTGGAGAGGCCTAATATATGGACTTACTCACAAACTCACTTGCTCTGAGCTCCAGCCCTAGGGCAGCAGATCAAAAAGTGCCAGAAACACATGGGGAAGAACTGAGTCAGGGGGAGAGCTAGAGAGTCAGGACAGCTCTCTCCAGGACAGAAGCCCTGGCAGGCACCATTGTTCCTTTGTTGAGTCCTCCTCCCACCCACACAGCAAGTGCAGTTGGGCACCAAATTTCTGATCTCTTAACCTGGCTGACAAATTCACCACACTGATTCCCTGAGACCCCATCCAACTCAACCTGCCCAAGCTATTTCCACTGGCTTTTCTACACAAGCAGCCTGCCTCAGGCTCATGCTGCAGACTTTCCTAAAATCTCTCAAAGGTTCGCAAACCCCAAACAAGCAGTAGCTGGCCTCAGCATGCCTTCTATCTCTTGCTAAGCAGCCTCAGGCCTAACACAAGTGGTTACTGGTCTCAACTTGCATTGTAACTCCTATTAGGTGGCCCAAACCTACCATGAGCTGTGGCCAGTGTTGGCTTGGAAAGTTAACTTCAACTCAGTGTCCACAAGTCTGGCACAAATGGCAGATGGACTCAGTTCACACTGTGGTACCCACCAAAGGGTCCCAAGCCCGGCATTAGTGGTAGCTAGCCTCAATTCACAGCATAGCCTCTCCCAAGCACCTTTAAGCCCAGAACAAGCAGCAACAAACCACATATCACTTTGTATCTTCTACTAGGTGGCCCCAAGCCAGGCACAAACAGTGGCTGATCTCGGCCTACACTGGAGCCTCTCCTAAGAGGCTCCAGAACCAACATACCTGGTAGCCAGCTTCAAACAACACCAAAGAACCATGCAATCAGCCCCACAAATGACACACCTGAAGGGCAGATTTGGAGGGCACCAGAGCCCTGCTAAAGTGACTCCCACGCTGTGGGGTCAGCCCCTGCACAACCGCCTATTGTTGTAGTCATGGCCAGCCCTTACAAACAACCAGTCAGCCTGAGGGTTAGTCCTTCCCACTAACATGCAAACCGCAATCAAGAAGGCTCAACTACAACAGATGGCACACAAAACCCACACCAGGGACACCTAGCTCAGGTGAGCTGGGAGACTGCACCACTGAACCTTACAAGAGATGAACTACATAAGGCCATTCTGCCAATACAGGGAGATGTGAAAGATCTAATACACAGAAACAAACACAGGGAGTCAGCGAAAATGAGACAAGCATATCCCAAATGAAGAACAGGTCAAAATTCCAGAAAAAACAACAACACACACACAAAAAAAAGAACCAAAATGGAGACAAGCCATCTACCAGACACAGAGTTCGAAACACAGGTAGGATGCTCAATGAGCTTAAGGGAAGAATAGATACACACAGGAATAACCTCAGCAAAAAAGATAGAAACTATAAAAAAGAATCAGTCAGAAATGAAGAATACAATTACTGAAATAAGAATACATTAGAGAAAATCAACATCAGATTAAATGAACCAGAGTATCCAGTCAGCAGTCTGGAAGACAGGGCAGTGGAAAAACACCCAATTGGAACATCAAGCAAAAATAAGAATTTTAAAAAGGGAGGATAGTTTAAGGGACTTCTGGGACAACATCAAGCATACCAACACTGCATCACAGGGAGACCAGAAGGAGAAGACAGAGAGCAAGAGGTTGAAAACCTATTTAAGAAATAACTAAAAACTTTCTTAACCTTGTTAAAGAAATAAACATATAAGTCCAGAAAAATGCAGAGAGTCCCAAACAAGATGAACCCAAAGAGGCCCACACCAAGCTACACCATAATTAAAATGTCAAAAGTTAAAGACAGACAAACTTAAAAGTAGCAAGAAAAATAAAGAAGTTACTTACAAGGGAGCTCCCACAAGACTATCAGCTTATTTTTCAACAGAAACTTTGAAGGCCAGAAGGGAGTGGTATGAAATATTCAAAGAGATGAAAAGCATAAACCTACAGCCAAGATGATTCTACCTAGCAAGGCTATCATTTAGAATTGAACGACAGATAAAGGGCTTCCCAAACAAGAAAAAGCTAAAAAAGTGCATCACCACTAAACCAGTATTACAAGAAATGTTAAAGGAATTTCTTTAAATAGAAAAGATAAAAAATATGAATAAGAAAACATAGGAAAGAAAAAAAAATGCTCACTGACAAAAGCAAACACTCAAAAGCAGTGGATCAGCCAACTATAAAGCTACTACAAAGGCTAAAAGGCAAATGTTCCTGCACATCTCCCAATGGGGATGTGCCCGCAACCCAGGTACATGCCCTTGAGCGGAATCGAACCTGGGACCTTTCAGGCCGCAGGCCGATGCTCTATCCACTGAGCCAAACCGGTTTCGGCTACAAGAGTAAATTAAGAGATACATGCAAATATATACACAAAAGAAGTAAGAAATAATGATGAAAACAAATGGGGAAGGGGTGAGTAAAAATGGTAGTGATTTTTTTTGTAGCAATTTTAGAATATGTTTGAACATAAGCAACTTAAAATAGATTGGTATAAATAAGCTTGGTATATATGAAGCATGTGGTAACCACAAACCAAAAATCTGTAAGATTTTTTACAAGAAATAAAAATAAAGGAATCTAAGAACAACACTACAGAAAGTCATCAACATACAAGAGAAAATAGAAGAGAATAAGAAAGGAACAGAGAACTACAAAAACGACCAGAAAACAATAAAATACCAATAACTATTTACCGATTAATAATAACTTTAAATGTAAATAGATTAAGTGTTCCAGTCAAAAGATAAATGGATAAAGATGTAGTACATATACACAATAGAAAATTACTTGGCCATAAAAAGAATAAAATCTTATAACAAACTCACATATAAAGAACAAATTGATGGTTGCCAGATGGAGGTGGGTATGCAAATTAACCGCCAACAAAGATGGCGGTTAATTTGCATACATAGGCATGAAGCAGCAGAGCAAAGATTGAAGGCAGCTCCAGCCGGAGCAGCAAGGGCCTCTAGTAGATTATAAAAGCTCACAACATCCACAGAAGTTAACAGAGAAAAAGTATGCACACTTGTGCAAAGAACAGATATAAGCTTTCCAGATTTGACCTTAAAGATGATATTTTTATTTTTTATTTTTTTTAAATATATTTTATTGATTTTTCACAGAGAGGAAGGGATAGAGATAGAGAGTTAGAAACATCGATGAGAGAGAAACATCGATCAGCTGCCTCCTGCACATCTCCCACTGGGGATGTGCCTGCAACCAACCCAGGTACATGCCCTTGACCGGAATCGAACCTGGGACCTTTCAGTCCACAGGCTGACGCTCTATCCACTGAGCCAAACCAGTTTCGGCAAAGATGATATTTTTATGGTGTTTCTAACCTGGTTTTGGAATAAATACATTTTCAGTGGGCTACCATGTCACTGAATTTCCTAAACTGGCACTACCAAATCATCCCAAAGAACTAATAATCATGACAGAAGAAAATGTATAGTTTTCTTTTAAAGTTTCTGTGGTTGGCACTAAATTTTGCCTAGAGCTAGCTTCAGAAAGACTTAGGGAAGTCCTCACAAGTCCACAGAGCTTAGGAAGGCAAGGGCCACTGGGATGAGTGTTTCTTTGTGCTAAATCATCTCCTGGAAGAGATCATGAGGCTCAGTGCTGACTCAGGTGAGGTCAACACCCCTTCCTCGGAGCACACACAGGTGGCTAGGTTCAGCAAGTGGTGAAAGGAGTTTGGGGCATTCTCCTGAGTCACCTTTGTCAGTCGGGAGGCACTGTA
>NW_006293784.1:1818018-1818561 GCF_000327345.1 Myotis davidii | reverse complement strand
TAATAACTATAAATGTAAATAGATTAAGTGTTCCAGTCAAAAGATAAATGGATAAAGATGTAGTACATATACACAATAGAAAATTACTTGGCCATAAAAAGAATAAAATCTTATAACAAACTCACATATAAAGAACAAATTGATGGTTGCCAGATGGAGGTGGGTATGGATAAAAAAGGTGAAGGGATTAAGAAGTACAAATTGTCTGTTACAAAAGTCATGGGAATGTAAAGTACAGCATAGGAAATGTGGTCAATATTATGGGTGAACAAAAGTAGGCTTACAGTCATTTGTATGGAAAATAATACAATAATTAATAATACAAAAATAAACTATGTTTTTGCATACTCAGAACCATAAACCTACTTTTGCCCACCCCTCTCTTGTGATAACTATGCATGGTGTTAGATGAACACTTATCGGGGTGATCACTTTATAAGGTATATAAGTGTCCAATTACAATGTTGTACACCTGAAACTAATATCATGTATGTCAACTGTAATTGAAAAATAAAGGAAAATAAAAACTATACCATTCTCTTT
>NW_006293784.1:1797131-1813518 GCF_000327345.1 Myotis davidii | reverse complement strand
AAAATTACTTGGCCATAAAAAGAATAAAATCTTATAACAAACTCACATATAAAGAACAAATTGATGGTTGCCAGATGGAGGTGGGTATGGATAAAAAAGGTGAAGGGATTAAGAAGTACAAATTGTCTGTTACAAAAGTCATGGGAATGTAAAGTACAGCATAGGAAATGTGGTCAATATTATGGGTGAACAAAAGTAGGCTTACAGTCATTTGTATGGAAAATAATACAATAATTAATAATACAAAAATAAACTATGTTTTTGCATACTCAGAACCATAAACCTACTTTTGCCCACCCCTCTCTTGTGATAACTATGCATGGTGTTAGATGAACACTTATCGGGGTGATCACTTTATAAGGTATATAAGTGTCCAATTACAATGTTGTACACCTGAAACTAATATCATGTATGTCAACTGTAATTGAAAAATAAAGGTAAATAAAAACTATACCATTCTCTTTCCCACTCCAACAGCTGCCCCCTGCCCAAACCAGGGATCTCTGTGTGCAGTGAGAATGGCAGGGTGATGGACTGCCCTAGATGTGCAGATTACTAGTTTCAGCCCTGCCTAGTATATTCCACACAGATCCACTCTGAACAAGCTAGAGCAAAACTCCTTCTCTTGGCTCCTCTAATATTCCATAGCAACCATTGTGTATAATAACCTGTCCAATATTCCATAGCAACGATTGTATATAATAACCTGTCCTTGAGAAGATGACAGTTTGTTTCCTCAGAGCTATTTTGAAAATCCATTATGTATCCTCCCCCATCCCAAGCACCATCCCATCCCCCATGGTTTCTCATCAGCTTCATCTTAGGTTGAAATATTGGTCCCTGCCTTCTCCTATAGAAAAGTGACTTATCGACACCAAGTCAGAGCCCTGGTGTCTCTTTCCTCCCATGCTGTCCATTAACTAACTCACATGTCTGTCCTTCTCCCTCTTACCACTGCTCTGAGCTGGATGGTGCTACTGGCTCAGGTCATTCTCATGCCTGTGCCTCACCACCACAGCTGGCATGGAGGGGTGTGAAAGGAGGTTTGATGACAGGTCTTCCTAACTAGGTCAGACTGTCTGTGCCAGTGGCAAAAGGCAGACATGTGTAGCTGCAACATGCACACACCAGCATGCGTTTTGTCAACCCTGTGTTGTGCGCCCATGCTGGCTGAGGCTGGACACCATACCATGTACCATACACGCTTCTGTGTCCTGAGCTCTTTCTCTGCTCTCCTTCCCCAGGACTCTCTGTAGAGCCATACAATGCCTTCTTCCATTTCAGGGTGTCTCCCTGGAATATTGATGGGCATGTCCCGTGGCACAGTTCCCTTCCCTCTGGCTTGCCAGGACTAACAGCTAACTCTCCCGGCTCTTTTGTCTGAAATCGAATGAAAGGAGAAGGTCATTTTGTTTGCCCAACAGCCAAATCCAGCTAGTAGAAAGAAAATACAGTGTGTTCTCCCTCCTGGAAGAAAATCTTATTAGACTGATGGCTCTATTTATATAACTAGTCCTCCTCCTCTGAAGTCAGACAGATTTTGAAAGAGGAAAAAAAAATTACTTTTAGCCATTGTCTACATTATAAAGAGTTTCAAAAGTACATTTGGATCCTGTTATCTCAAGACACATTATTACACAGCGTTAGGTTGAACTCTATCCTGTAGAACATCCAACAGCTCTAAGCCACAGCCTCCTCCTGTGTACCGAGCCCATGAGACATGGAGTGCTGTGCCTGACACCAGACTTACAAGGAAATGGCTCCATTGCACCCTCATCCTGCATTCATTATCTCCCTCCTTTTGTTGCTGCAGATACAACGGCACGTTAAAACCCGAATATTATCTGTCTTCTTGTTTTAAGATCGTCTTTAGAAATCTGTACTTTCACAAAAATTGTTTCCCAGAGACTATTACTACCACTGTTGGAGCCTGGGACTGTGAGAGCAGACCTTGTTCTGTCTCCACTGGCTGCACAGTGGAGGAACAGAGAGAGCCAGATGAGCTTCAGGGTCAAGGCTGACCTCAGACTCTCAGTCTCTCAGGCCATGCTCCTGCCTTTAGGTAGAACAGGATGGACCTACAACTGTTTTAACAAGATGCTTACTGATAGGACCGTTTATCAAGGGCTTCTAGGTGACATGCATTTTACATGGATTAGCCCATTTACTTGTCATAGCAACCTTCAGAGATACAGGGAAATCCCCCACTTTATAGTTGGAGAAGCTGAGGCCCAGAGAAGTTAAGAAATGTGTACAAGGTCACAAAGCTCATTGGCGATAGAACTGGTAGATCGACACAGATCATGGACCTGCAGAGCCTCACCGTCAGAGGAGCTCTTATATGTTTTACATGTTTCCCTAGTTTACGGTAGGCTTCCCAGGGCATTCTTGTACAAACCTGCCCTCAGTCTCTCACATTTCACTGTAGAACTTCTTTCGGGAAGACGCGTGGCTGACTGCTCTCCCCTGTGGTCAGACTTTCCCTGCGGCCCTGACAGAACTGCTGAGTGCCTCATTCTGAGGTCAGGTGTGCCTCTGGTTCCTTCCGCAGCCTGCAGTTAGATTCCACTTTACCAAGAGCCACAGGAGGCAGGGGAATTCGAAATGAGCCCATGCATTCTTGATCGCTCTCGGGCCCCTGCTTCCCAGTCAGCTTGACACTTACATTTGGGGTGGAGTCAGATTTTCCACCCCGGCCTTCTCACTCTTTGCAGCTTGTAAAGTGCTTTTATTGACCCTAGAAAACATTCTGCCTCCTTCAGTAAATGTGTCCAGAATCTTTCATGAAGACACTTTATTTTCCGCCTTGGCTGACTTTCTCGTTGGGCCCACGGTCAGGAAGGAGGTCAGTTGAGGTGAGGCAAATTTTAAGTAGACCTTAGACACAGACAAATGATTGCTCAAACATTGTTAACTTGTTTGGCATTTGGGTCCCCTTAGGGACAGAAGCAAATAAAGGAAGCTCTCTGTGAAAGGATTATGCCATTAACTTCTCAGCAGCAGGAACACGGTGCTTAGGAGAGTCCTGGGCCTGGCTCCGGGGCAGCGAGCTCCGTGGTCCCCAACCCTATACACCTCTACCACTGTGTCCTGTGAAAGACTTCAGGCTGGGGACTAATGTCACCTGTTCCCTTAACTCCCCATCTCTGACTCTGTAGAGGGGGGTAGTCAGAGGGGCTGTAACCTCCTTCTTGAAATGGTCCCTGTCCAGGTTTCTGTTTCTTGCTGTTTGTTCTCCTCTTGCTTCTTCATGAGCCCCTCCCACTGCCACCCTGGCTTTCTTCTCACTCTGGGCCAGGGTGCAGGAGCCACGCAAGTCAGGGAGCAGAGCCAGCCAGGAGTGGTGGGACGTGGCTGACCAGGGCCCATCTGCCCCTCTAAAGAGGCAGCCACTGTTCAACCCCAGGCCACTTTTATCCAGAAAAAGGTCTAGTGTTCCAGAATATCCCGTTTTCCAAGAGAAATTGGAAAACTTGACTTTTATGTGATGAGACATTTCCTAGTCTTTAAATGTGTGGCAAGTAATTAAAAGTATTTTAAAACACCCGATATGGGCCAAACAAAATGTCTGAGGCCTGGGCCAGTCTCAGTTAGCACTCTCTCTCCCTCTCCTTAATCCTGTGGCCCTCGCAGTTTTAGCTCTTGCTCCCTCACCAGATGTTGATGTCTCAGGATTAGCTCTCTAACCCATGGCTGCACCCAGACTTACACAACCAGTCATCTCCATGTGGATGTCTCTATACCTGAAATGCAAAGCTGAGCTCATTAACCTCCCAAATCTGTATACTGTCGGTCTTGAGAAATGTTCCATGGTTTGGTTTTGTTCCTGTGACAAAAATACCATTACTACTGCTACTACTTCCATTAATATTTTATTTAGTTAGTTAATCCTCACCAGAGGATTTTTTTTTCCCATTGCTTTTCAGAGAGAGTGGAAAGAGAGAGCCATCTGGAATTAACAGATTTTTCTTTTTGTTGTTGTTAATCCTCACCCGAGGATATTTTTTCCCATTGCTTTTCAGAGAGAGTGGAAAGAGAGAGCCATCTGGATCTGTTCTCCCACCCTTGGATCCTGAGTTTTTAGAAACACAGATTTTTGTTAATTCGTTTTTAGAATAGATACTACTGTTCTATCAGAGATGGTATCCCATTGACTTCCTAAGGAGAGAATCTACCTGTTTCTTCTATGTATGCATTTCCCTTTCCTTGCTGAGCGGCTGATAATGATACTCCCAACATACAAGGAGAGTCCACGCAGCAGAACCCCTCACTCTCACAGAACTCAGTTACCTGTGAGCTATGTATCACCTGCCTCCGTGCTGACCACTGCACCTGCCTGGAGAGCCCACTGCTCTGGTTGGGCCCGTGGAGCTCGGAAAGCTCCTTTCCCTTTCTGGCTCCTCTTCCAATCCTGTGGCTGCATCCCTTGTCAACCCCATCTGTGTCTTCCCTTTTTATTGGCTCCCCTTTAAAGCTGTTTCCACATTTTCTGAGGCCCATCCTGTCGTATTTGCTTAGGGACTTTTGCTGCCACCTCCTTTCTCCATATGATCCTTTTCAGCTGAAACAACACTGGAGGCTTTGCAGCTGGACACCTGGCGTGGCGGCATAGCTGCCTCTAACACCATCTTTTCACGTCTGCACCTTCCACAAGATCGCCTTTGTATTGACTCTGGAAATTTCCACTCCAAAGCAGTTTCTCTGAACACAGCATCACTTTTGTCCCGTACCCGTAAATCAAACCTGGAAAGGGGTGCTCAGGGCCTGTCATCGGGTATCATAAGTTTGTTCAAAGATAACACGATTTAAATTTAAAACCAAAAGCAAAACATATTATCCGAGGCAATTTTCTTTTTAAAATGGGAAATTAAGTTAGATTCAGGGTCTTTGAAATCCAAAATCACATTCTGGCTGTGAAAAGTGAATTATCTCATATAGTCCCTGGTCAGGATGTGATCAGAACACTTTTCATTGGCCATTTTGTGAAAGTAGATTTAGCCCAAACATCTTGACAGGAGCACAGCCCCAAGAAAATTTCCCAATTGACATAAAGACATAGGCTTATACACACACGTTGAATGTGTGATGATGCTTGTTTTAGTTTTTGGCCCATGTAGCAAGAATCTCAGTCATTCAACATTTTGAAATGGAAGAACAGGGGAGAAGGAAGCATCTTGAAGGAAAAAAAAAACAAAAAACAAAAAAAAACACTTTTCACTTAAAACTATGATATCTTTGTTACTTAAAGAAAAGTGGCCAACTTTGTCTATCCTAGAGCCAGAACACAGAACGTTTAAGTTTTTCGCCCTTGGCGGCTTCTTCACAGAGATCTTCAAAATAATGGCTCTCACTCTTCTCCCTGTGGTCTTGTCAGAGAGCGGGAATCCTGGCCAGCCAGTCGGGTCTCAGAAAAATGGCACAGCTGTTCCTAAAAGTAGCCCCATTCATAAGATGTGGGCTGTCTACAACTGCGGAGTTGGAGAAAGGCTCACTACTTTATAAAGAGTTTCTTTTCTTCAAAGAGGAAAGAAAAATACATGGTATTTACAGAAAACTGGACCCTTCAGCTTTATTTTAGTGGCCATGTCTGAAATGGAAGTGGGGAAGGCCGTAAATATACAAGCAGTTGCGCCTTTAAGGGATGATTCACCGTGGCTGTGCTGCCCTTGATGGAAAATTCAGCGAGTTGAGCAAAATCAGCCCAAAAGCCTCACGGGGCTTCCCTGCCCGAGCGGGTGCCCACCATCTGTGATGTACTTGTGATAAATGACTGAATGATCGACTCTCTTTCTCCCCCTCTCTCGCAGTTCATGACCAAGAACCCCACTATGCGCTTGGGCAGCCTGACTCAGGGTGGCGAGCATGCCATCTTGAGACATCCTTTCTTTAAGGAAATAGACTGGGCCCAGCTGAACCATCGCCAATTGGAACCACCTTTCAGACCCAGAATCGTAAGTGTCTAAGCCCATCACAGCAGACTTGCCTCTTTCTTGAATATCGTAGTGTTCCACCAAAGTCTGTTGAGCAACGGGATGGTTCCCCGTGGGAGAACCACACCAGAAGTTTAGCCTGGCATTTGGTAGGGCAGCCTCAACCCGGAGTCGACACCACGTGCCCAGGTTACTTCTCACAAAGTTCTCGCCTCTTGCATGCTATTATAGCACAGAGCCGAGGCCAGAACAGGCCAAGACCCTTTTGTCTGAAGAAATACCTAGAGCACAGAGGTACCTCCCCAAGCTGAGTGGGGCAGCCTTCCTGAGGGTGGTCCAGCCCTTGGTCTGAGAAGTAAGCTCTTTCTTAGCTCTGTGTCTAGAGATCCACACGGGAAGGCAGAGAGGCTGGGCGAGCAGTAGATCAAGAGTTAGGGGGATGAGTTTTCTCAGAGGTGGAGAGAAAAGTATCATTGACTCAAGTAAGAGCAATGAGAGGTCTAATAACAGCAGAAATGACCTTTTCGGCATAGTTCCTAAAGATGTAAAAATGCCAGCATTTCCAAGCACACAATTAGCTTAATCTAGAAGAGCTTACTAGGTTGGACACCAAGCACCCAAAGGTAAAGCCAGTGCCTTTAATGGGCATCCACTTGCCATCTTCCTTGGGATAAGGGAAGCTCTGCCAGCTGGGCATAATGAATCTCACAGGTGGGTAAAGGAAGAGGCCATTGTTCCCTAAACTCAGCATTTCCAAGAAGTCTTCGGAGAAAGTCCCTCCAAGCACACAGACCTGGGTACAAACAAGAAGTGGGGCAAGTGCGAACTCAGCCTCCATTGGCAAATACGAGCGTGTGTGCCTCTCAGTAAGGCCTGTGGAGAAGTGGCACCTCAGTGAAATGGAGAGGAAAGGGTGAGTGAGCCAGCTGGTTCAGGTGACCACGTTAATCCCTTAGCCTCCCAGCCTACGGCTGGCCTTACTCAGCAAGATTTTCATGGAGTGAGTGCATTGGTGGTTACCAAAGGCCATAATTATATACAGTGCAGTACATTTACTATAAAACGCTGTGTAATCATAATTGTTATAACTGTAAATAATGCTACAGTGTGAGTGGCAGAGCAGTTCTCTGAACTCACTGGGCTAAGGCTCAGCGAAGACGAGAAAGTCCTCAAGTGCGTGATCTGACCCTTGTTTCCTTGTTGACAGAAATCCCGAGAAGATGTCAGTAATTTTGACCCCGACTTCATAAAAGAAGAGCCAGTTTTAACTCCAATTGATGAGGGACATCTCCCGATGATTAACCAGGATGAGTTTAGAAACTTTTCCTTTGTGTCTCCGGAATTGCAACCTTAGCCTGATGGAAGGAGAGAGTGACGTGAGAATCACAAGGGGATGCCAGTTTTCCGGGGATTTCCTTTGTGGGGAACTCGCCAGCATCCGCCTTAGAGCAAGAACCTTAATGTCAGGGAGCAGGTGGTGAACTCCGAAGGACGAAGGACGGAACTTCAAGAGAGCAACTATTTCAGGTCCTGAAGGAGCCATGGCACTGGAAATAGCACTGAAATTAGAGTTCATGACAAAATACACTGTTCAGCCTGTGAGTTGCCAAGGCTATTTCAGGCTTGGGATATTAAGAGGAACCAAAAGGAGAGAAGTTGTGAAGAATAAACTAGATCCTAGAGAATATTCTGAGCCAAACAGAATATTTTCAAGGGACAAATCAAGACTTTGTATGGACTTGTCTGTGCTCTTTAAATCTTTAAGCCAATGAGCGCCTAAGACTGGCAGTCTGCAAGGAGTTTCTAAATGCTAATGAAGAATCTAAAGATAAGGAAACGGGTGGCTTTCCAAATAGAACGATTTACTCTGAAGAAACAAAAATACGGTATGCAAAAAATTCATAACCTAAAGCTCAATCTTGAAAACAGATGTTGGGCACCAAGACAGCATTCCAATTTATTCTCTTATCCTTACCTTGATATTTATTGAGTGCCCAGTGAGATGGTGCCACAATATTGAGTGCCCAGTGGGCTAGTGTAAACAGATGTGCATTCACCAGGCTTTCATTCCACAGTCCACTGATTTACCTGAAGGGTGTTTGCATTTTGTGAAATGCCTCTCCACGTTGCAAATGCCATTCTTCTTTGTCTGTACTCAGCTGTTTTCACACAAGGCTCACTGCCCCACAGCAACTCTCCACACAGTCAGCAGATGAACTAGAGGTGCTTGTTGCCTGCTGACTTGTGGAATCTCACCGTTGCTCTGGACTCCTCCGTGAAGAATTGCATGCCACTCATGCCAGTGACCAGACTTATGGCTTATACATTAGTGGTTTATTTAAATTATATTTTAAGAGATGGAGATGTTTGTTTGGTATGCATTTTCATAATTAGAAATGGCTCTTGTAAACAGGACATTTATCAAAGAAGGACCTTATAATATGTACCCATGTATGCAGTTGGGGAATTTTATCTGGCTGGAAATAAACGCATTTTGTAGCAAAAAGAAATTTTTTTGTCTAGGAGGATTTATTCCATCCCCTCTAGAAGAGTAGACATCCAATGAATACAATGAATAATAGCTTTGAGCAGAATGGATAGAACTCTTAAAGCAAACTCCTGAGAGGAAAGGTTGACATAACCTTCTGTGTACCCTTAAATGAACATGGCCTGTCTCTTACCAAGATGTCTGTTCTGAATCACAGCAATGACTGCTAAGCATTGTTGTAACAGACCAACCCTTGAACTCTCAGTAGCTAGATATATTTATTTCTCCTTCACATAAAATATAGTGCAAGTTCAGCAGTCCTCTTCCATCTTATAACTATGCCATTTGGAAAATGTAGCTGCCAAGGTTGCCATGACCAAGAAGAGAGTGGATGGAGGAGGTGCTTGCTGCCTAACCACCTCTCTGGGAAAAGACATACATCAATCACTCGCATTTGATTGGCCAGTACATGGCCTCCCTCTAACTACGAAAGGGATGGGCAATTACAGAGCAGCAAGGGGTGTGTGGCCAGTAGTACCAGTCTCTGCTGGGGGTTCTTTTAAAAAAATTATTAGTGACTCTATTCCCAGTGCAGTACTTTATTTTTATTTATTGATTTGAGGATTTCAGAGAGAGAGAAGCATAGATTTGTTGACCCATTTATTTATGCATTCATTCGTTGACTCTTACATATGCCCTGACTGGGGATGGAACCCACAACCTTGGTGTATCCGGATGATATGCTAACCAACTGAACTACCTCGCTAGAGCCCTTGGGAGTTCTTTTTCTCATTCCAAGGTGGTAAGTGACTTTTGAATGAGTAGACTAGCTAGGAACCTCCCTTTTACTTTTGTTTAGCACTTAGCCCTTCCAAGGCACTCTCACCTACACACTTTTCACTAGATCTTCCTAATATCCCTGGAAGGTGAGGCAGGTCATTCTACCACTACTTTCAGTGTGAATACCATGGCACATCTATACTAATAAAAGAGTAATATGCTAATTAGACCAAGAGACCTTCTGGACGTCCTTCCGGACAAAGTCGGGGGCTCGGCCCGCCTGCAAACTGCCCCAGGCCCCTCACCCAGGCCACCCGCTCCTCAGTGGGGACCCCCACCCAATGGAGGCATGGATGGCCAGCAATGGCCCTCAGCCTCTCACCCAGGCTGGTCCCACCCCCAGCAGAGACCCCCACCCCAATGAGGGTGTAAATGGCCTGAAAATGGCCCTCAGCCCCTCACCCAGGCCGGGCCCACTCCCAACAGAGACACCCACCCCGATGGGGGCATGGATGGCCTGCAAATGGCCTTCAGCCCCTCTCCTAGGCCAGCCACTCCCCCCAGTGGGGACCCCTATCCTGACCCAGGACCCCCTTTAGGGAAGACCAACTGGCCCCCACCTGTGTACCAGGCCTCTATCTATACTAATAAAAGGGTATTATGCTAGTTACACCAGGCATCCTTCCGGACAAAGCCATGGTGGTGGGGCCAAGGCAGAGGCAGTTAGGGGTGATCAGGCCGGCAGGGGAGAGCAGTTAGGGGGATCAGGCCAGCAGGGGAGAGCAGTTAGGGGGATCAGGCTGGCAGGCAGGTGAGCAGTTAGGAGCCAGCAGTCCTGGATTGTGAGAGAGATGTCCAACTACTGATCCCCACTAGGATTGGGCCTAAACCAGCAGTCAGACATCCCCCAAGGGGTCTCAGATTGGAGTGGATGCAGGCCGGGCTAAGGGACACCCCCCCACACACACTCCCATGCACAAATTTTGTGTACTAGGCCTCTAGTTTTATAAATAAGAGGGAAAGGAGGCTCAGAGGAGTTGAGTTATTGGTTACCCAAAGGTTTCTGACTTGGTAAGGAATGAATCTAGTCTAGAGTCTAAATCTTTGAAGTACTATCCCAACAGACTTCTGGAAAAGGAGGGATCATTCTGACCTTGAGACTTTTTGGCCTATAACATAGTTACTTTGCAGTTCAGGGTCTTCTACTGCTCTGTGGGGTGATTAGCTTGCTATGGTTTATCCCACACTGGTAAGGAACCATGAAGATGAAAGCGTGCCTCCTGTGCATGTTTACAGAATCCATATCACAGCCCTGTGAGAGACCCACAGTCCTCTTTGATGAGTCTGTGATCACTCAGCACTTTCCCTCTTCACAACCTGTTCTCCAGCCTGCTACATGAGTCAGTTTGGGCTAAGTCCACTCTCTTAAGATAATTCCAGATCTACCAGACAGATTATTGACAGCCAATCAGTTTGCTATGACAGGATTCCATTGCTTCTTCCTCATTTCTCTTTTATATGTAAGGAGAGAGGAAATTCAGGATATTTACTAACACTCAGTCTCTTACTCCAGGGTCAGAGACCAGTTTCACATCTTTCATCAGTTCTCCTAAACCTTGCATCCTTTCTGAGGATCACAAGGCTGGTGGCCTGCCTGCACTTCCTGTGCAGACTGGCCACAAGCCATTCGATCAGCAAGTGCTGAGTTTGCTGCAGGAACTGATGGGTTCCCTGAGCTCAGATGGCAGCACGAGGTCACACTGAGCCTCTCCCCCACCCCCCCTTCCTCTTGGATAAGGAGTATTTAGAGATCCTCAGGTCTTATGCCCCTGTCGTCCTCCCCAGCTAGTCCTCATCCCCACACCCATTTGTCCCCACCCTCTCAAGGCATTCCACACTGCACTAGATGTGCAGGCCTAAGTATCTGAAAGGAGAATAACTACAAAGCATTTGCTTTGAGACGATCAGTTTGGTTTTTTATTTGTTTCTTAGTTTGTTTTTTCACCTGGGTTGCAGGTCTGATCCCCAACCCTGGTCGAGATGATCAGTTTTTGACTGCAAAGATGTTTTCACTTTATAATAACTGCTGGCATTTAGTGAACATTTATTATCTGTTCCAAACACTTTAAACTCATTTACTCATTCAATACCACAAGAGGTGTGTACTCTCATCATCATTGTACAGTTAGGGAAACTGAGGTATACCAAGATTAAGCAACTGTCCAAAGTCATACAACTAAAGCAGTGGCATCAGGATTTGGACCAGGCAGTTTAACTCCAGAGTTCCTACTTTTATAGCCCAATTTAGTGAGGTTTTTCTATTAAGGCCAATTCTACTTTTCCCCACTTTTGGGGGTTTTAAGAATAAAAAGTGTGTAAAACTGGCAGGGAGCACTAAATAAACTGCCAACTGGGCAGGACAGTACTTAGTCATCCTGTCTGTAGGACCATTTATCAGCAGTGAGATTAAAGAATTTGCATGCCAAAGGCCTGGCACTGGTAACCCCCCTTGAAGGGAACTGGGGCAGGCCAGGGTGATGCAACTGGGACTTGGGCCTCCCCAAGGAAGAGGAAATTGTCTGGTCATATATCCTGTCAACCCCTTCTGAACCCTGTGTAACCTCTGAGTCTTGGTGGGGTTTCCAATTCTTTCCTTTCCCTTTAGGGGAGTGAGCCTCTTCATGGTTTAGTTAGTAACTCACCCACCCTGCTGTCTCCTGGGGCATCACAGGAAGAAGGCATGTAGCCTGGGTCCTAACTGGGCAGCTGCGTTCTTCCAGCTACAGAGCTGATGTAACTTGGTAGCAAAGAGAAAAAAGTAAAACACCCCATTTACCATTTATTGACCTTAATTGGGTACAGGTTGCCTTGAAAATATTCCAGCCACAGATTTGGCCTTGACCATATCAGGGACCAATGCCATAAAGTGTTGTGTCTTCTTTATCTCCAGACTGAGTCAACCTCATTACTTCATCTGGCTGTGTTGACTCTAAAATGACTAGACAGTCCACTGCGACTGCCCCTGGCTCAGAATCACACCAGGTCCTATCACTTCTCATTTCATGTCATCTGAGGCTAAGACTCAGATACAGCCTGAGACATTCACAGAGGAAAGGAGCCCTGTGGCCATAAGGTCTCCTGAACTGAGTTGCAGTTGAATAGAGTGAGCCAAGCTGCAGCTATAAATGGGGCTTGGTAGTTTCCGCTCACTCCTGTGTTGAAGCAGAACCAAAGCTATGAGTGCCACCCTCAGCTTCATCCTGTCCCAGCTGTCCCCATTGCCCCCGTCATTGCTACTCCCATGTCAGTTGTCCTGTCTCTCTCCCCCTTCCTCACTCTTTATTTCCCAGTGTGTCAGTTCTGCACGCTCTTACTTCCTCTACCATTTGATTTTCAGGGCCCAACCTGGCATATGAGCCCGTTTCCCCACCACCAAGATGATACAAAATCCTGATTTGCATATTTATATTATAGATTCTTTTAGAGGCCAAAAATGGCAGCCGCCATTGCATTTCTCCCATGTATTCCTGAACCTTCGGCGTCACCCTGTGACAGCTCTGGCCCTGGCATTGACTGCCTATCAGAGCAACCCTGCCTACGCTGCCCACCATCGTTCTGGGAGGCAAGACACCACAAGGGTGAAGAGGATAGGCTTGAGTAGAACGCAGACCTGTGTGCTGGATCTGCCACTCACTGTGTGTCCTTGAGGAAAGTCAGTTTTTCCCCCAGATCTCAATGTCATCTGTGAAATGGGAGTGAGAATGGCACTAGCCCACCTCATATTATTACAGCAGGCATTAGCTATGATATTCTATGTGGAGCAGGAACCCCAGGGCTGAGAAGTAGAAAATGCTCAATCACTGTTAGCGATTATTATTGTCAGCCATCCAGAGAACCAGAGAACATTGCATATTAAAGCAGCATAAAATGGGTAGAGTGGGATGGACTTCATGCTGCCCGTCTCACCTGATGGGGATGCTATGCCAGCTCCAAGTTGGAGGGGCTTACTTTTCTAGCTAGTTGGGGGCAGAGATTGCTCAGGAGATTCTGTCGAAAACTTATAAGTTTTGAGTCCCTCCTGACCTGACTGAAATGCAGGATCCATATTGAGTATTGATCAGTATTGAAACTGTGCTGCTCTCCCTAAAAAACAAGGGCAAGAAATATCCATGGTTCTCCCTACAATGGCTCTTCTCTCAAGCCTTTCAGGAATACTTTTGTTCCTACAGATTTATTTTTTTTAAATATATTTTTTATTGATTTTTTTATAGAGAGGAAGGGAAAAGGATAGAGAGTTAGAAACATTGATGAGAGAGAAACATCGATCTGGGGATGTGCCCGCAACGAAGGTACATGCCCTTGACCGGAATCGAACCTGGGACCCTTCAGTCTGCAGGTTGACGCTCTATCCACTGAGCAAAACCAGTTAAGGTTGTTCCTATGGATTTAACCTGGTGGTACATTTAACTCACTTCTGACCAAATAACGCAGAAACTACATCCTAACACGATATCTACTGGGTCTAGACACTCAACATGCCTGTGAGCCCATTTGGAAAAGCAAGGACATGTACTCAAGCAGTTGACCAGGTCCGGGCATACCTAAGGATTTGAAGCTAGTTAAAGAACCAAGGCTTTTTCTCCCTGGATGAAGACATATGTGAAGAAGTTTCTAGTAATGTGAGAAACCCTGTAGTCCTGTATATTCCTAGTAGAAACGGCCACAGCACCCCATCCTCACACACTAGCCTTCCAGACCACCCAGGGCTGCCTTTCTCCTGCCACCAAGGCGGTGCTTGCCTCACAAGGGTTTCATTCTTCTAAGGGCTTGGACCAAGCTAGAAAACTTCGGGCTAGACAAAGTGAAGATTGTGTAGTCAAATGTCCATGTGGGTTGCAGAGGTTAAGACAGGAATCTTCTTTGGACATATTTCAAGATAGAAACCAGGGATCGTCTAATAGTCATTTGATCTACGAGTGTCAGCGATAACCTGGATAACCCCTCAAATTCTTCTAGCCTTGTGCTCTCATGACTAATGGTGAGCCGAGTGATACTGTTGATCAGCCTCCACCAGCAGACGTCAACCCTGTATTACTCTCACTACACACAAAACCTCCATCACTTGAATTATCTCCCTGTCCATCTCTATACAACCTTCACACACTAACACACCCACTGTGTGTGTGTGTGTGCTCTATCAATCCCAAATTCCCCGTATTCCCCGTAGGCTGACACTCACTTGTTTCTAAAATCACATAGCAATATTTCATACCTGGATGCCTTTCATATTTCTCATGCTTGTTCATACACGGGAAGGAAAAATGCTTTCTAAAGATAAGATAAGCATAAGATCAGCAGTAAGATAAGCCTCTTCTAGCCACTGCTGAGTACTTGTGAATGAAAGAGAAAGCAGTATTCCTCAATTCTGTTCCCTCTGTTTTGTTTTTCCTCAAAGAAAGTGATTTTCAAGAAGAAAAGGTTACAATGAACTGTATAGTCCAAGGTAGATGAAGAGATGACACAAAGCATTCAGGTAAGTACAGGCAACATTTCAGAACAGAATTATTTAAGCAGTAATTTATGAGCACCAGAAGGGGTATGAGCATTAGGACTGAGCAGAGGTTTATGAAAACAAGTCTGGAAAGTCGGATCACGGTTTCTTCTTGGATGGTTACTAGACTGGTTCATCAGGGAGATGCGATAGCCTTCACATCGCTGAGCTTTAGCAACACACACGACAGAGTCTCATTTCCTTGTGGCCAAGCCAACTCAGTAAACAGTGGTACTCAAAGTATGGTGATCAGCAAATTAGAATCCATGTGGAACAGTGTTCTGCACCCTTGGGCAGCCCCTGCTCCTCTGAAATGAACCGACAAATTGCATGTCTTCCTTTAATCTTAGATTTTCCTTTAATTTTATTTTAGATTTCAAACAATCAACATCATGACTAAACACAAAAATTAGGCAGTGAGACAAAGTGCTACTATGTTTTCAAACTATACATGCCCTCCCAGGAGATTCTGATAGAAAAAAATACACTGTATCTTAGGGAACCAATCACTCGTTGCACTAATATTTATTGAGCACCAACCATATGCCTATCATGTTCATGTTGCTGGGATAACTAGAGTGAATCAAAACACCCAAAGATCCCTGCATTCATGGAATGTTCATTCTAATCTAGAAAGGTTATATTTTTTGCCAAAATTAACCCACTTAAGAGTAAAGTGACCTGGCTGGCGTGCCTCAGTTGTTGAACATTGACCTATGAACCAGGAGGTCACAGTTCAATTCCCAGTCAGGGCACATGCACAGGTTGCAGGCTCCATCCCCAGTGTAGGACATGAAGGAGACAATCAATGATTCTCTCTCATCATTGATATTTCTATCTCTCCCTCTCCCTTCCTCTATGAAATCAATTAAAATATATATATATATTAAAAAAGAGTAAAAAGGCCTCATGGCCTTGCCTTCCTCATAATTGTATCCATAGCACCTGGCAAATTATACGTGCTTAAGAAATCTGTGCTATTAAATGATATAATCAAAGCTGGGTGTCAAACACACTTTTTTACTCCAAAAATAACATTCTTTCATGGCTCTGTGCTGGAACAAATTTAAGAAATAAATATAACCTGTACTCGGGTCTGAGAAAGCTAATTATATCAGGACAAGATGTAAGTGACAAGACTTGAC
Source organism: Myotis davidii (assembly GCF_000327345.1). Classification (NCBI taxonomy): domain Eukaryota; kingdom Metazoa; phylum Chordata; class Mammalia; order Chiroptera; family Vespertilionidae; genus Myotis; species Myotis davidii. Next base: position 1,797,624 of record NW_006293784.1, on the reverse strand, counting down.
AGCATGAGTAAAAAAATCAGGCAGAGGCATAGAGTAAATTCAATATATGTATCCATCCAACAAGCATCAGGATTCGTCAGAACCTTTTACAAGTGACAGGGACATTACAATGAGCCATAATGCCCACCATCCTGAGGCGTAGGGTCCAGTGAATGAATATACAATAGCAGAGCACTGTGGATGTCAAAAAGATGAAACTGCAGTGTTAGGCTCCAGAGTTGCAACCATGGAGCCTCAGATGAAGGGAATGATGAGCCCCACTAAGTCATAATTAGACTGTGCCCAGAAAACTGGACTTGGGTCTAGAGACTCCACCACAGAGAGAAACAGAGTTGAATCATGACCAGGCCGGTAGGGCTCAGTGGTTGAGTGTTGACCAATGCACCAAGAGGTCTGGGTCAGAGCACATGCCCAGGTTGCTGGCTTGATCCCAGTCCCTCTCCCTTCCCATCTCTTTCTAAAATCAATAAAAACATATTTATTTATATATATA
>NW_006293784.1:1790693-1795997 GCF_000327345.1 Myotis davidii | reverse complement strand
TCATGAACATAGGAGAGTGAACTAAGTAATGAAGGGAGTGATAACATGTAACACAGCAAGTGAGGAGGTGAACTGAGGGCTAGCCTGAGAAGAAAAGGCAGGGTAACATTCTAACCACCTTTGAATAAACGAAAAGCTATTATGGTAGTCTTTAAGCTGCACTCTAAATATTTCCAGCTCTCTGATTCCTGGGCATGGAGTATGAGCCCCTTTGCAGTCCTGCAAGCTAGAACACTTCAGTGCTGCTGGGGGACGCTCTCTTTCCTCCAGTAAACAGCCATGTTGAGAGAGAACAATTTGGCTGACAGCCTAAGTCTCTGAGTTATTAATGAGCCAGGTACTCAGCCAACCCTTGATGGACATTTTATACAAGCAAGAAAGAATTACCATTTGTCTTACTGTCGTTCAACACTGCTGAGGTTACAGCAGTTGTTCATGCACCATAACCTATGCCTGCCATATATATGGAGACAGACTGGTCTGGGCGTTTACAGCTCCCAGGATTAGAACTAGGATGATGTCAGGCAGCAACAGGTTACAGAATTTGTTTTAGCATAAAAATGAACTTTTTCACAAAGGTACTCCTGTGGAATCAACTTCCTTGGAGGGAAGGAGTTCACCATCACTGGGCATCTTCAGTCTACAGCTCTCAGCAGATTACAGACAGAAGTCAGACTGGACAATCACAGAGTGGTCCCTTCCAATCCAAGAGAATATCATGCCACAATCTGAAATGTAACTTAGCAGGCGCTCTAACATTGTGCTGCTTCCCCTGGCCCAATGGGCAGGCCTGGAGTTGGCTCACCATAATGTTTCCACTGGCCACATGCCCAGGCCCCTGTTGCTCTCTCTGTACCACAAAGTCATGAATCTGTGCCCAGCACTGCCAGGAGGGCTCAGCAAGTGTACACAGAATGTGCAGCAGCTCAGATGGCAAGGAGATAACGCAAATGGGAAAGGCTCTCTTGACCCACCATCATGCAGAATGATAAGTAGTCCTCTGGGATGCCTCTCTGCATCCTTAGCATCCTGGAGGCAGCAGGAAACCAGTGAAGCTCACCCCTATTTGGTTTGTTCCTCATCATGCTTGGCTGCCTTCTAGGAACAAGAGCTAATCCTCCTCCCTGACAAGGCAGGACTCCAGTGCAAAGATCTGCTCTGAGGGATGTGTTGAGAGAAAGCTCTCTTTGGAAGATTGAAGAGAAACATGGTTCTTAGCATCAAGACTGAGTCTGAGCCCTTGACTAATTTTTTGTTGGAACTGCCTCACACTTGCTCATAAGAACCAAAAATGTACACAATTCTTCCCAAGTTAGTGTCCAGTGAGCTCACAGTGGTAGCTTAAAATTGGCCATGGTAAGAATATTTACCCCATGGAAAGTGGAAAATGATACAAATCAGGCTGTTTTTATTTTTATCTTTCAATATGTTCTTATTGGTTTTCGTTAAGAGAAAGAGGAAGGAAGAGGGAAACACTAATCAGCTGCCTCCTGCATGCCCCCTGGTGGGGAGTAAGCCTAAAACCCAGCATGTGCCCTGACCTGGAATCAAACCAGCAACCTCTTGGTGCATGGGACGACGCTCAACCAACTGAGCCACAATGGCCAGAGCAGCGTGATTTTATTTTTTAAATTGTATGTATGTGTGCATGTATGTTTTTGACAACTTATCAGCACACTGGTGGGAATAGTCAGAAAATCTTGGTGTTAGGGGCCAGGCTGAGCTTGGTTCATCTTGGCTCTGCTGCTGCTAGCTATTGTCATTGGGGAGAAAGTATTAAAACTTCTGTGAACCTTAGTTTCCTTATCTGTGAAATGGAGATAATGAAATTCAAACTACCTCAGAGGGTATATGAGGATTAAATGAGATTATGTCCACAGATCAATTACTAAACTAAACAAAACTCCTTCACCTTGAGTCACATGCAGACAACCATCTCCAGAGGCAGGAAAAGAACACCCCTACATCATGACTTTTAATTAAATGTGCATAACCTTCTCAGAAGCTTCCCAGCCTCATATCTTCATTCCCCATTGGCCAGCTTAGCATAACATGGCTTTACCTAAAGCCAATAACATGGTTATACCTAAAACCTCCCATTTTGAGGAATGGGAGCTACTGAGAGTGCCCTGGTGGGATTTTTAAAGCTCCCAGGTGGTTAAGTGCAGTTAGAACATAAACTCAGTGGCTTAGCAGTGATGGCAAACCTATGACACGCGTGTCAGAGGTGACACGCAAATTCATTTTTTTGGTTGATTTTTCTTTGTTAAATGGCATTTAAATATATAAAATAAATATCAAAAATACAAGTCATTGTTTTACTATGGTTGCAAATATCAAAAAATTTCTATATGTGACACGGCACCAGAGTTAAGTTAGGGTTTTTCAAAATGCTGACACGCCGAACTCAAAAGGTTTGCCACCACTGACCTAGAGTGTAAGTCTGAAACTTAGCCCCAGGGAGTTAGAGAGGGACTCATTCTCTGAAGGACAAGAATGGAGAACAAAATCAGGGCTTGAGGAGTGTGGAGGGGACAGAGGAGGAAGGACAGCTGATTATCAGGTAACCAGCAGTGTTGGCTCCATTCTCCATTCCCAGCTACTGGATCTCCTTGGGGCAAAGAGCTCTGGGGAACAAACAGATACATTAAGAAATGGTTGTTGTTAGAATTGAGACATGCAACAGTTTGAAAATAGAAATGAAGTCTTGGATTAAGATTTGGAAAACGAAGGAGTGGGAGGGAGAGGGTTAAGAAAGCTTTTGCAGTTCCAGTTCAAGATGGCAATGAAAGAGGCTTCTGAATCCCCTCCCTGAACGGACACAACAAATCTACAGCTACATGCGAAACAAATCCAGAAACTAGTTGACATACTCCTACATATTTGGTGAAGAAGAAAAACCCCACACTGAACCAGGTAGCAGAGCTAAGCTAGAACCCTGCTATAAGCCCCACCCCTAGCACAGGGAAAATCAACCTGGGGGGACACACAACTCTGAGCTTCCCCCATAGCTGGTGCCCAACCTTTAAGATTTCCACCTGAGAGACAGGCCCCAAAGACACCTAGCTCTGAAAGCCACAAGACCCAAAAGACTGTAGAAAACTAAGAAACAGTTCTTCACAGGCTCCTGCAGACTCCCCATGGCTATACCTGCCAGAGCTGGGAGCAGAGGCAGCAGAAATAACCGCCTAGTCTTTTTCTCAAAGAAGCCAATCTTATCTGCAGATTTTAAAAGGTATCACCTTAAAAAAAAATAAATAAATAAATAAATAAATAAAAAATAAAAGGTATCACCTTACAAGCAGGCTTCTGATGTAACACACATATGGGAACTGCCTGCAAGCTTCTCCAGAGACCACCCAGTCTGGTGGACACCAGGGAGCCCTGCTTTGTCGTGCACCATCAATAAAGTTCACTGCACCCCCCAATAAATAAATAAATAAATAAATAAAAAATAAAAGGTATCACCTTACAAGCAGGCTTCTGATGTAACACACATATGGGAACTGCCTGCAAGCTTCTCCAGAGACCACCCAGTCTGGTGGACACCATCTTGGCGTTTTCCCTCCGCTAACCAGAGATCGCAGGTGCGTCCTGGATAGGAGCTTGTTCACAAGCCTCGGACCTTGGCTTTTGTGGCTGCTGCCCATGGGACACAACAGCCAGCGGGGCTTACATTCACAGGTCCTACATGCCTGTGACTAGTGAAGATATACTTTGCACAGCACAGAGGCAACAGACCGAAATGTCCAGTCTTTTGGTGAAATAGGCCTATTTACAAATCTTAAAAGGTGCAGCCTTCAAAGTTAACATAACATTTAGGGACTAACTTCAATCCTCTCCAGAGACTGGGGGGACAGGGGCTGCCATCTTTGTATTCTCTCAATGCCCCACCCCAGGTCACCAAGAAAGAAGCTTATATTTGTCATTGTCACCAAGAGGACACATTCCTGAGAGTCTGGGGGCCAGCATGGCTTGTGTTAACAGGTTCAACAAGATGGTAGCAAACAAAGAAACAGGTCTTAACTGGCTCTTTCCCGAGGGCTCAGTGCAGAGAGAGCAGACACCTTCCAATCTTCCCCTGAAAAGTATTTTTAAAACTCCTGCCTGAGGGTCCAGCTTCTAATCAGCCTATCTATATCTAGGTGTTGATTGAGATTGTTCCCTTTGCAAGGCTGACAGGTCCTGGCACACTCTCAACTACTGGGAACCACTGAGCACAAATAGGCTGCTTGGACAAGCATAAAGGTTGAGAAGCAACCAAGAGCTAGGGCCAAGTTGAACAACAAGGTTTATCTTCTACACGGGGCTACTTCTTCAAAACGGGAGAGGTAACCATTTCATCTAATGCATAAAATCTAACATACAGAGTCAACGAAGATGAAAAATAAAAGAAATATGTTCCAAATGAAAGAATAACCTAAGACCCCAGAAAAAGACCTTAATAAAACAGAGATAAGTGATTCACCTGATAAAAAGTTCAAAATAATTATCATAAAGTTGCTCACTGGAATCAGGAGAACAATACATGAGAAAGTGAGAATGTCAATAAAAAGAGAAAATATAGAAAGTACCAAAGAAAAATCACAAGGTAAAGAATACAATAACTGAACTGAAAAAAATCAATAAAAGGATTTAACAGCAGACTACATGAATGGCATAAAGGATTTAGTGAACTCAAAGACAGGGAAGTATAATACATCCAATCAGTGGAACAAAAAGAAAAATGAATTTGAAAGAGTGAAGTATCTCAAGCACATATACAACATCCTCCAGGATAGAGGATATGTTAAGCCACAAAAAAAGTCATAATGAATTTAAGAAGACTGGGGAAAAGTGGTTAATGTTTTAACCACAATTATACAACACTAAAATCAATTACCAGAAAACTGGAAAATTAACAATATGTGAGATTAAACAACATGTTCCTGAACAACCAATGGATCAAAGGAGAAATAAAAAAAAATACCTTGAGGCAAGTAAAAATGGAATTACAACACACCAAAACTTATGGGATGCAGCAAAAGCAATTTTAACAGGGAGAGTCTAGGGGATAAATGTCTACATTAAGAAATAAGAATTAGTCAACGTGATACACCATATTAACAACAGATAAAGGTAATATGATAATGTCAATAGATGCAGAAAAGCATTTGACAAAATTCAACATCCATTCATCATAAAAACTCAATAACGTGGGCATTGAGACAACATACCTCAACATAATAAAGGTCATATATGAGATGGTCACAGTTGATATTATACGCAACAGTGAAAAACTAAAAGCTTTTCCTTAAGATCAGG
>NW_006293784.1:1784188-1787659 GCF_000327345.1 Myotis davidii | reverse complement strand
CATGAAAGAAAGTTCAAAATAATTATCATAAAGTTGCTCACTGGAATCAGGAGAACAATACATGAGAAAGTGAGAATGTCAATAAAAAGAGAAAATATAGAAAGTACCAAAGAAAAATCACAAGGTAAAGAATACAATAACTGAACTGAAAAAAATCAATAAAAGGATTTAACAGCAGACTACATGAATGGCATAAAGGATTTAGTGAACTCAAAGACAGGGAAGTATAATACATCCAATCAGTGGAACAAAAAGAAAAATGAATTTGAAAGAGTGAAGTATCTCAAGCACATATACAACATCCTCCAGGATAGAGGATATGTTAAGCCACAAAAAAAGTCATAATGAATTTAAGAAGACTGGGGAAAAGTGGTTAATGTTTTCCACACAATTATACAACACTAAAATCAATTACCAGAAAACTGGAAAATTAACAATATGTGAGATTAAACAACATGTTCCTGAACAACCAATGGATCAAAGGAGAAATAAAAAAAAATACCTTGACAAGTAAAAATTGTAACAGCTCAGCATCACCTTGGAAAAATACTGTCCATTGACCAGCCCGACCATGCAATTCCGGGAGCAGCTGTTGGTGAATCAGCAGCCTCCTCCTCCCTGAGGCTTCAGGAAGCACGCCCAAGGCTTCACCCACCTCCTCCCCGGGGGAGAAAGCCCCACCACCCACACACTGGTATGTGATAAATGTCTACATTAAGAAATAAGAATTAGTCAACGTGATACACCATATTAACAACAGATAAAGGTAATATGATAATGTCAATAGATGCAGAAAAGCATTTGACAAAATTCAACATCCATTCATCATAAAAACTCAATAACGTGGGCATTGAGACAACATACCTCAACATAATAAAGGTCATATATGAGATGGTCACAGTTGATATTATACGCAACAGTGAAAAACTAAAAGCTTTTCCTCTAAGATCAGGAACCAGGCAAGGATGCCCACTCTTGCAACTTTTATTCAACATAGCATTGGAAGACCCAGCCAGATTAATTAGGCAAGAGAAAGTAATAAAAGTCATCCAAGTAAAAAAAAAAAGTGAAAATGTTCCTATTGCAGATGATATACTATCATATGTAGAAAACTCTAAAAACTCCACAAAAAAACTTTTAGAACTAATCAATGAATTCTATAAAGTTGCAGGATACAAAATCAATATTAAAAATTTTGTTGCATTTCTATACACAAACTATCTGGCAGAGACATTAAGAAAATAATCCCATTCACAAATGCACCAAAAAGAATAAAATGCCTAGGACTAAATTTAACCAAGAAGGTAAAAGACCACCTAGCTCAGTTGGTTAAAGCATCATCCTGATACACCAAGGTTACAGATTTGATCCCTGGTCAGGGCACATACAAGAATCAACCAATGAATACATAAGTAGAACAACAAATCTTTCTCTCTCTCTCTCTCTCTCTCTCTCTCTCTCATGCTCTCTCTCTCCTTCCCTTCTTTCCTCTTTCTCTCTAAAATCAATCAATAATTTTTTAAAAAAATTAGCATTTTTTTCAAAAGGAGAAGGTAAAAGAACTGTACACTGAAAGCTATAAGACATTGGTGAAAAAATTAAAGACAACAAAAATAAATGGAAAGATATTCCATGCTCATGGATTGAAATAATTAGTATTATCAAAATGTCCAAACTACCCAAAGTAAATTATGGATTCAATGCAATCCCTATCAAAATTCTAATGACATTTTTTCACAAATATAAATCAATCCTAAAATCCAAAAGATCTGAACAGCCAAAGCAATCTTGAAAAAGAACAAAGCTAGAGGCATCATTTTCCTAGATTTTAAAGTATATTACAAAGTTACAGTAATCAAAACAGTAAGGTTTGGTAATCAAAATACAACAGTGTGGTATAGTATTCAAAGCAGACTCACAGCTCAATAGAACAGAATAGAGAGCCCAGAAATAATCCCACACATATATGGTCAACTAAGTTATGACAAAGAAAATAAGCATATACAATGGAGAAAGGACAGTCTCTTCAATAAATGGTGTTGGGAAAACTGAGCATGCAAAAGAGCGAAACTGGACTGCTATTTTACACCATACACAAAAATCAACTCAAGATGGTTTAAAGATTTGAATGCAAGACTTAAAACCATAAAATTGCCGAAGCCGGTTTGGCTCAGTGGATAGAGTGTCGGCTTGCAGACTGCAAGGTCCCAGGTTCGATTCTGGTCAAGGGGATGTACCTGGGTTGCGGGCACATCCCCAGTAGGAGATGTGCAGGAGGCAGCTGATCGATGTTTCTCTCTCATCGATGTTTCAAACTTTCTATATCTCTCACTTCCTCTCTGTAAAAAAACAATAAAATATATTTTAAAAACAAAACAAAACAAAACAAAAACATAAAATTACTAGAAGAAAACACAGGCATTAAACTACTTGAAATCAGTATTGGCAAGGAGTTTTTGGATCTGACTTCAAAAGCAAAGGCAACAAAAGTGAAAATAAACAAGTGGGACTATATCACATTTACAGGTTCTGTACAAAAAAGAAAAAGCCACCTACTGAAAGGGAGAAAATATTTGCAAATCATGTATATGATATGGGGTTAATATCCAAAATATCTAAAGAATTCATACAACTCAATTTTTTAAAATCTGAATTTTAAAAGGGCAGAGGTTCTAAATCAGTGATGGCGAACCTTTTGAGCTCGGTGTGTCAGCATTTTGAAAAACCCTAACTTAACTCTGGTGCCGTGTCACATATAGAAATTTTTTGATATTTGCAACCATAGTAAAACAAAGACTTATATTTTTGAGATTTATTTTATATATTTAAATGCCATTTAAGAAAGAAAAATCAACCAAAAAAATGAGTGTGCGTGTCACCTCTGACACGCATGTCATAGGTTCGCCATCACTGTTCTAAATAGACATTTTTTCCAAAGAATATACTGAGATGGCCAAAAAGTATATAAAATGGTATTCAACATTACATATTACTAGGGAAATATAAATCAAAACCACAATAAGGTATCTGAATAGCTATTATCAAAAAAGACAAGATAACACATCTAGGCAAAAATGTGGAGAAAAGAAAATCCTTGTTCATTATTGTAATTTAAATGTAAATTGTTACAACTGCCATGGAAAACAGTATAGAGGTTCCTCAAAAAATTAAAAATAGAATTACCACCTAATCCAGAAATTTTACTTGTTGGTGTTTATCCAAAGGAAATAAAATCACTGTCTTGAAAAGATATACAGTGGGGCCTTGACTTACAAGTGTCCCAACTAACGAGGTTTTTGAGATGCCAGCTGTCTCTCGCCGATTTTTTGCATTGAGTTGATAGAGTAATTTGAATTAACGAGCTCCTTAATGAGCTCGGTCTCGGAAGGAATTAAACTCATAAGTCAAGGCCCCACTGTTTGTACCCCCATATAAGGTAGCTAAGCTGACCTTTCCTGGCAAACAGCTCTC
>NW_006293784.1:1783171-1784168 GCF_000327345.1 Myotis davidii | reverse complement strand
GGGACATTTGTATTACTTTGAGCAATATTATTTTTCAAATTACTCTTTTATGTCTTAGTTACATTTTTCTATACAATGTAACATGTATGAGACATATGTAATACTTTAAACAATAAAGAATTTAAATTAAAAAAATATTTTTTTAAAGAAAAAAAGCAGACCCATTAGCTCAGTCAGCATTTCCCCACCCAAAGGCTCCATAAGCCATTGGTCAAGTAAGGAGAGAGCTGTGGAGTTCAGTCCCCCTACGAGGAGGGCCCTAGTTCTCAGTTCCATCTGCTTTATTCCCCAGACACCTGCTCTCTCACTCCCTTCCCAGTTGCTGGGGAGCGGATAAGTGGAACCAAGGATATGTTTCCCACCACAGTCAGTCTCAGAGGCAGAACGTGAGAAGCCCAGAATGTCTTCTGGCCCCGTCTCTGCACATCCCCCGCTGCCCCCCGTCACGGCTTCCACCCCAACTGAAAGCCACTGCACCTCCAAAGCAGCAGAGAGACGTGGCTCTCCTTCATGTCCCCTTTATGCGTGAGGGAGAGAAGGAGAAGCAGACACCAAGGTCAAGCAGGGGGACTTCCAAGCCGGTGCCTTCTTTCTGAGAAAAAGCCAAGAGTGATTCTGGACCAGACACGGCAGCTTTCTGTGCAGACCAGCGAGAGAGCTGGGCAGCCCTAGAGAAAGGGTCTTTGTGAAATGCAGGTCAAAGCAAGCTCAAGGCTCTCTCCTCTCTCAGCTGACCGCCCTGCTAGGGGAATCAGGCCAAACCTGTGCTTCCCGGATGACTTGGAGCCACATACTTGCTTCCACATGACTCCAAGGCCAGCCAGACAACGGCTGAGGAAGTTCAGAGGTCATGGGGTGACTGGACCCCAGGTCCCCAGAGGGAGACTAAAACATATTGGAAACACTGTGTCTAGAGTCTCATGTGCTTGACTGCTCAGGAAGGCATGGTTTGGTAACTTTCTGGTGTGACTTACAGGAAGGGAGAATGGATAGAGCA
>NW_006293784.1:1766667-1783144 GCF_000327345.1 Myotis davidii | reverse complement strand
ACAGCTCAGCATCACCTTGGAAAAATACTGTCCATTGACCAGCCCGACCATGCAATTCCGGGAGCAGCTGTTGGTGAATCAGCAGCCTCCTCCTCCCTGAGGCTTCAGGAAGCACGCCCAAGGCTTCACCCACCTCCTCCCCGGGGGAGAAAGCCCCACCACCCACACACTGGCTCTTCTGAAAGGGGCTAACACCAGGGCTCCGTGGCAGCTCCCCACCCCTGGAACTGGAAATAGTTTCAAGCTTTCGATACAGAAAATCCACTCACAGTTTCTAATTCTCTTTTCGAAAGTGCACAACAGCAGAACGAGGTAAAAAGTCTCTATATTCGGGGTAGCATGCTTTGCATTCGTCTCAATGCCATGTCAGTCTCTTTCCTGCAGAGCCAGTCACGGTCTGAGAAACTCACAGAAGCTTGGGGGCTGGCCTCCATGGGTGGCTAAGGAGCTGGAGGGGTTTGAGCAAAGCAACAGTCCCAGCCGCCCCACCCTGGGCCCTCAAAGCCTCTGCTCCAGGTGTGGATGTGGAGGTTGGGGGGCATCCTGCTCTCTGCCTCTGCACTGGCCTCCTCCTGAGGTTACTGCTGTCGCTGAAACAGCTTTGGATGTAACATTTGTGCCCCGAATGGAGCTAGTGAAACAGTGAACAGATTTGGAGAGGAGGGTCCCTGCTGGGTGTTCACGCCCACTTGAGGGCTAAATTGTTTTTTTCTGTGTGTAACTGGCTCCCCTTTATAACATGACACTCAAACACCGGGTTAGACCTCAGTGACACACATCCAGACCTGATGAACAGGAAAGCAAGTCCAAGTTCACTGATGACTCAACTTAAAAGATGAGCTGAGTCCATGTGAGCTGTGGAGCCTTTAATCCCTCCCCCACCCTATTGACTGTGCCCACCAACTTTCCTTGCTCTGAGTCTCAGCAGCCTTGGTCTTCCAGGGCTTGTGTGAGTGCACAGGGAACCAGGGTGAGCTGGCCACGGCCACAGCCACCCTCCAATATTCTATCCTCATGGCCTTTGGGACGAGAGCCCTGGGGCTTAAAGGGACAAAGCGGGCTGTGCAGCAGGTTGCAGCCCGCCCCGGACAGGGAAATGGAGATGAGAGGTGTTGCAAGTGGAGCCAGCTCTGAGCTATTTTAGAATCTAAAAAATCTAATCTAAGCAGAGGTTTTGGCCTCACCTGTGGGGATTTAAAAAAAAAAAAAAAGCATGACCCTAGCTGGTTTGGTTTATTGGATAGAGCGTCAGCTTGTGGACTGAAGGGTCATGGGTTCGATTCCAGTCAATGTCACATGCCCAGGTTACAGGCTCCATCCCCAGTAGGGGACGTGCAGGAGGTAACCGATCAATGATTCTCTCTCATCATTGATGTTTCTATCTCTCCCTCTCCCTTCCTCTCTGAAATCAATAAAAATATATTTAAAAAAAAAAAAAGGAAAAGGAAATGATGAAAACTTCTAGTAAGCCTCGGGTCAGGGTGGGTGAGGAAGAGGAAAACCTCCCAGGACCAGCCCTGGAGGCCATTTCTTGCCCTAATGAATAATGTCACCCTTACACCTTCCTTTACTTGGTTTCCATCCTTCCTCTGTTGCTTTTTGGTTGTTTGTGGTCTAGTCCTGTGGTTTGAATCAGCCTCACCTGGAAACTTGTTAAAAATGCAAACTCTCAGCCCCCATCCCAGACCTACAGAATCAGGAGGCCTGGGAGTCACACTGCCAATCGGTGTTTTAACTGGCCCCCCAGGTGACTGATTATAAGAACAGGAGTTTGAGAACATTGCTCTCATCTGCTCTTCCCCCATTAGGCTGCAGGCTCCCGAGATACTGACTCCAAAGGGCATAGTGTAGTCCCAGGCACCCAGGGGCACAGCCCTGCACCAAACCTGTAGCAGGAAGTAGGAAGAAGACCAAGGAGGCCGCCTGGAAATAATCCGGACCTGCTTTCTAGTAGGGTGACCCTGCCCAAACTCTCAGCCTCTGGCTCCTCTGTAGTGTAGACGGGAAGAAGTGGGTCTCTGAGGTTGGGGTAGTTCTCACAGTCTGGAAGTCTGGATCTGACCTGCCTTTTTCCTGCTCACCCCTTGGCCAGCCCTCATGGCAACCTGGGTTTCCTCTTCTTCTCAGCCAGTTACTGTTTGCATATGTATGAGAGAGACAGAGATACCAAATCTAGAAATGGAATGGAAACGTGTGGGAGAAGCCATAGCCTCCAGCAGAAATGGGCATGGCTTTCAGTGTGTGCTCCCAGCAGGCAGCTTGCAGCAGGAGTCCCTCCTGTCAGGAGCTCAGCTGAGAGAGAGAAAATGAGCTATGCTAAGGCAACAGGCCTCTAATCACTCACAGTGACGGTGCCCAGCCCCCTGTTCCAGTCCCCCACCACTCCACCCGCAGAGAACCGGGGGAAATCGAACCTAAGTGGAGGTTTTGGCCCTGGGTCTGGTGAATCAGCATGGACATGGCAGTGGGAGTGGAGGTCATCTCACCATTGAAGGAGCTCACACGGCGTGCGGGGAGGGTGGGGGGGGTAGTTTTATGGATCCTGAGGTGGGGAAAGAGGGAGAAGTTCTAGGAGTGGAAAAGTACTGGGGCCTGAGTCAGAATAGGGAAAGTGTCCTCCAGGATTACTCCTCTTCCTCCTTCCCTCCCCCCTTAAAGAGGCCCAGCAGAGACCTTAACAGGACCTCAGCCCAAGGCCTCAGACAGAGAGATTTAGGAGTGAAGGGCTTCTTGACTAGGAATGTAAATACACAAAGAGCATGGGACCAGCCTAAGGGCTGAGTCTGCACATCCACCTGGAGGTGGCTCGCAGGCTGTGCACCAGTCTGCTGTGCGGAAGGCAGCTTCTGCCCCCAGGAAAAAGCCTTTGTAATTGCTTAAGGTCAGGCCTGGAAAATCACACTCATTTTTCACCAAGAGCCAGACTGCTCACCTCCTCCCAGGGAGACACTAAGTGGCCTCTTCTCCCACCTGCCCCTTCGGAGCCAACTCCCCGGCTTTCAGGCAAAGACCAGGACCCCTGCCTCTGCACAGGGACCCAGTGACTTTTCCCAGGTAGAATTCTCTTGTCACCATTTTTTCTAGGCTCGGAGCTTTTGGTTCCTGTCATTTTAAATCACAAGTGTCACTAGGAAATAACTGAGAGAACCAAGTGCGAACTCTCATGAAACGTTCACATTACTGGCAATATAAGACTCTATTACTGTTAAGTGGCATTGTCCTTACCCCTTTTCTAGAGACGATCAGGTATGAAATGATTTTACTTTTCTCTCTTTTTCTCACCCTCCCGCCTGCAATGACTCAGCTCCTGGGAGCAGAGATGGGTGCATAACTGAAATGGAGGTGGTACACAGGCATGGAGAGGGAAGCGAGAGCCAGCACCTGGGCTAGCCCACAGCAGCTGATAATGTTGATGCCAGAGCCTGTAGCCTCCTGACCACTAATTCCAATAAGAGGCATCCCAGAATAGCCAGAACTGTCTTCCTGAAAGATGCCCAGGGCGTGGAAGAAAATGGACTCTTTCTGTGACACTGTATCACTCACGTGTCCCAGCCTGTACTATTTCTATTACATTTATGCTGATATGTCCTGTCTTTCCTATTAGATTGTAAGCTTCTTGAGGGCAAAGACTAAGCCTTGCAGGTCTGTAGGTCGCACAGAGTACATTGCACTCAAATACATGCTGTGCGGATACATGGTCAGGATGCAGAACCCCAAACAACCACAAAACCAGTTCTTCTAGACTAGTGGTCTACCTGTACATACAAACAATTGTGCCCTGTCTGCCCAAGTGGATTGTATATGTATTCGTGTTTGAGGCTTCAGAGTATCTGGCCCATTGATGGCTCTCAACAAATACTTAACTAGATTTCTCAGAACAGTCCTCCCCAAGAGGCAGCAAATTAACCGGGACTGGAAATTTAATCCTCTCAAACCCACATAAAATTCCAGGCATGATTAGACAATATGCCTAATTGTCTAAGTTAGGCATAACTTAGTGGAGTTCCTCAAAGGGTGGCCAGAAGCAGATGAGGAGCTCTCTCCAGGGACAGTGAGCTAACCTTCCCTATTGGCCTTGGTTTGCCCCAGTACTCAGTTAATTGGTGGAGATGTATGGGTTTGTGTATAACGTGCTTGATGATTATTTTTTTATTAGTTATTTATTACAGCCACCTTCTGAAACTGGCTGGTGTAATCATCCCTAGCTCTTGACCATGACAACTAAGGTGATGCAGGAGCGTTTGTGTCAACAAGCCAGAGAGCTGGCCTCCAGCTTTCTAACTGGACAGTTTATATAATTTAGGTCTACAACACGGCACTGTCCAGTCTAGGCAGGCAGAGCCCATCCCACTGTCCCAATGCGCTCTACTCCATTCATTCATTCATCCTGCTGCCCCCTCCTGCTTCTTTGAAGGCTCCTGAGCAGGGCCCAGGCATACAGCTCCGTGGGACTGAGCTTGTCCCTATCTTCCTTGCTGGTGATTTCTGACTGTCTGATGGTCAGGAGCCAGACTCTGGGTTCGTTCTTCCCACTGGCCACACAGAAGAGCAGCCACCAGAGGAATTCCAGGTTAGCCCTCCTCTAAAGATCAGTGGTTCTAACTGCTTGGCAGAGTTACCTGGAGGGGAGTTTTGATAATATGGCTCCCTGGAATTCATACCCCAAAGATTTCCAATTTAGTAAGTCCAAGTGATGTTCAGTCAGCTGTGTTTTTAAAACTGTACAGATGATTCTGATACATGGGCACTGTCCAGATGATTCTGATACATGGGAACCACGGGGTGAATTCCAAGCTCTTTGAGATCAGGAAGCACGAATCTCCCCTTCTATAGCCCCCAGTTATTAGCACAACACCTGACACATAGCAGCCCTTTAATAAATATTTATTGAGTCAATGGGTAAGTAAATGACTGAAAACAGGATGGTGGATTGGAAGTACAGTCAGCCTAGCACCTTACCTAAAGACTAGCAAGGGCTGGTGGGATATGGAAGGTCAAACCAGTCACAGTGGGGCTGGGGATAAGAATAAAGCAGAAGGCTGGGGGTCAGGATGAGCCAAAGGAGCTGGGCAATTTGAGCGCCATGATGCCTGCCCTTGAGAATGCTGCTGCCCCTGTGTTGGGGCTTAAGGAGTTCTGCTTCTAGTCCCACTAAGAAAGCAACTGTAATTGGTCACTTCCCTGTTTGGAGAAAAAAGAGAAAGGAAAAGAAGAAGAAGCCTGCATTGTCAGGATAAAGTCTGCACTCCGTTCTCAGGCTCACGGGCCCCTTCTTGGCTTCTCCTTAGCTCATCACATGCTACTTGCTCCCATCTCTTTACATGCGCGGCCACCCTGCCTTCCTGCAGGTCTGACTGAGTGCTCTCTCTGCCCGCAAACTCCTATGCAACCATCAAATCACAGCTTTAAAACATCACCTTCTCTTCCCCCAGGAGGCCACCAGCTCGCTGAGGGTGGGTCAGTCTGCTGTGTCCAAAGCCTAGCCAACAGGTGGGTGATGATCAGAAGTTGGAACGGGAAACCTACAGCAGACACTCAGGGTTGGTGTTTGCTTGTGTTCCGGTAAGCTGTATTCTGCAGACAGAAACAAATTCACGGAATTGGATCTAGAGAGGAACTGGGGTGCGGGGGGTGGGTGGGGTGTTGAGAAGAAGAAAAGCAAGTGAAGGAGTGAAGGTGGGAGACTCCTGAGAAAGACCAGGGAGAAGGCAGCCTTTTCTGTTTTCTGCCCAATCTGTCTCTGGGGTCAAAGGCCATAGAAGATCATCTCCTGTGATCATGCTTGACCAAGGTAGGCTGCCAGGCTGCCCTTACACTTTGAAAAACGTGGTGGCGCCCCAGCTGGTTTGGCTCAGTGGATAGAGCATAGGCCTCCAGACGAAAGGGTCCTGGGTTCGATTCAGGTCAGGGCACTTGCCCAGGTTGTGGGCTTGATCCCCAGTAGGGAGTGTGCAGAAGGCAGCCCATCAATGTTTCTCTTCCTCTCTGAAATCAATAAAAAAAATATTTAAAATAAAAAAGCCTTGGTGACTGCACAGGCTTTACGAGGGGGCTGCAGGTGGGAGCTGCCCAGGGGGCGGGGGCGGGGCTTGAGGACTGGACAGGCACCTTGAGGTCAGGTGCACCATGTGGGGCGAGCTGGGCCTAGAGCCACGAGGCCTCAATGGGGGCAGCTGATACGCCTGCTTGATGAGCTGCTGCCTTGATTTGGTCTGACAGTAGAGGCTGTTGTGAGAAGCAGCTCGGATTGTTGACATTCAGCAAGCTAGAAATAACCAGCTGGGCTCCTGGCGCCGTGGCCACAGATGTCTTGCCCTTCCAAAACAACGGCCTGACTGGAGTGGCCTTTACCCGGTGCAGACCTGTGCTCTGTGTGTTAAGCCTGGGTTCTAGTCCACACTCAGAGTCTAATTCCGTGGTTTAGGGGAGTCACTTGAATTGACTGCAGCTCAGCTTTTCCTCTGTGAAGGAGGGTTATCTGACCCCATTCCGCCTCTGCTAGAAAAATCTAAGTGGCTGCCCTGTCCCTCCTAATCTCATGGCCTGAACTTGATGTCGGCTACTTCTGGAAGCCTAGCGCTCCAAATATCCACGCTGGGAGGGACTGGCAGATAATCCTAATTGAAACCTGCTGATTAACCTCTATGAGAATCTGTTGAAATCTGTGGGCTCTCGCCCGAGAAAAATTTACACACGGAACACATATTGCTGACAATGGCAGGGGGTTACTGATTTAAACAGACTCCTGGTTTGACATTTCCAATCTAGTCCAGCTTCTCATACACGAGGAGCACCATTTTTGCCTCCTTTCTCCCTTCAACCATCCTCTTCACCATCCCCCACACTTGCGCACTCTGGGGAGGGAAATTGCCCTATAAATATTTATAAAAGGCAGGGGATGTCCTGTAGTGGAGAAAGTGAAAACCAATACCCGCAGTCTGCAGAACCTGCCTGACTGAATGCTTTTCTCCCAGCTTCCACCTCCCTTCCCACAAGCCTGGGCGTGGGGGGCCGGTGCCAGGAGCTGAGCGGAAGCTGCTGGGAAAGGTACTCCCCACCCCCTTCAGAATCCCTACCGTGAACACTATCACGTAAAAGTTTCTACTCCAACATCAACCAGCAGCCACCTGGCTGGGAGCTGAAAGAGCCAAAGCTGTTTTGCATAGTGGCTTGCTTGCCCACAGTGTCTTGTTACAAGTGGGCCGCTTGTGCAATGGGGAACTGCTGGGAGGGGCCTTTTTAATGCAACTGCAAGAAACAGCTCTAACAATAGATGATTCAGGAGGCTAGTAATTGACCCTTCCTTTTACCATATTGTTTGGATTAAATGATATGGCCCAGCTGGGCCCAGGAAGGCAGTGAAAAAAAAACCTAAGCTCTTACTGCTCAAAATGTGCCTGGGACCAGTGGCAGCAACACCGCCAGGAGCTTGGGCAGAGGCTTCTGTCCCAGACGGACTGAAAGGAAATCTGCATTTTAAAGAGATTTTGAAAAGATCTGCGTATGTTTTCAAATTGGGGAGACCCAGCTCTAAGTCGGCTGATAACGGTCGATAATGGTCATTAGTAGAGTCCCAGTCATCCCTCTCTCCCACCTGGGAAAACCACAACAGAGGGGCAAAACCCTTCAAAGCTCTGTTTGCAGGAGAGGATGGACATGCCCACAAGGAGGACCCGGGACTCACAGACGGCCCTCCCTCAACCAGAGACCTCGCCCACCCATTTGCAGTCACCCACCGGGAGCTATCCTGTTCTGTTATGTTATCTTCTGGGGAAACAGAGGTCTTTTATCAGGACATGAGAATGACAAGAGACCACCTGCTAAACAAAACCCAATTTGGCTTTAGCTTTGCTGCTGGAATCAATTCCCGGGTCTAAGACGAAATACTGTCTAGGGCTAGGCCGTGGTCAGCAAACTGCGGCTTGGGAGCCACATGCGGCTTTTTGGCCCCTTGAGTGTGGCTCTTCCACAAAATACCACGTGCGGACGCGCACGTACCGTGTGTTTGAAACTTCGTGGCCCATGTGCAGAAGTCGGTGGTATTTTGTGGAAGAGCCACATTCAAAGGGCCAAAGAGCCGCATTACAGTTCCTCATGTTGTGACCCAACCATAAAATTATTTTCGTTGCTACTTCACAACTGTAATGTTGCTACTGTTATGAGTCGAAATGTAAATATCTGATATGCAGGATGGTCTTAGGCGACCCCTGTGAAAGGGTCGTTCGACCGCCAAAGGGGTCGGGACCCACAGGTTGAGAACCGCTGTTCAAGGAGAAATGGGAGGAGGAGAACTCCCTGGAGTTGCCCATTGGCACAGGACTATTTTCACTTGCCTTTGTAAATGAAGGTGCAGAAACCATGGGAGATGAGGTGAGCACAGATCCGGAGCAGGACGGACAGGGGAAGGTGGAAGAGAAGTACAGAAAACCACCAGGGGAAGACGGGCTTAGGGACACCTGCCAAGACAGAGGCCTGACCTCCCAGCATGTCCCTCCCTGCCTGTTCTCTACAAATTCCGGGATTGTGTTTTTTTCTGGATTAAGAAAAGAGATGCTTGGCCAGCTTATAGAAAATGAAATGTGGGCTCTTTGCTGCTGTCCTGGCTTTTAAAGGGGTCAAAAGCAGACCAACTTCAAGGTGTCAGCTGCCCGGTTCGCAGCCTTAAAAAGACATCCTTGATCTTTTATTGTCGTGCCTTTGCTCAGAGCTGCAAACTCCCCCTGAGGAAATGGCTTGCCTTAAAAGAGATGCTATTATAGCTAAAGATGCTTTAGCTTTAGCTTCGCCTCCAATCTCTGACTCCTTGTGGAAATAATTGCTGCTGTGGTATGCCCTGTGCCTTTTATCCTTGCCTCTTTACCTCGACGAACAGTAGCTAAGTGGACACAGCTGCCTAAAATTCAGTGTTTCCAGGAAGAATGATTCAGACCAGGAGAAATAGCTGTAAGGAAAAGTGTCCAGTCCAAGTTACAAGGTTTTTCTTTTGGGCCCTGATGCAGCTGGTGGGACTTGCAATGTTGGGTTAGTGAGACGGCCAAGAGGCACTGGGACTGTGCAACATCCCAAGCTCCAATGGAAAAGAAAAGCTTCACCCCATCTCGTAAATGTTGAGCAGTTTATTGTAGGTGCTACAAAGGGATGTCTTTTCCCCAAAATGGCTAATCAGAGGAATCCAGAATCACAACAACTCTGAACACAGGGTCTTAGGTCCAGGCAGCCTCGTTACTGTGGGCCCAAGCTATTCATTCCTCAGCAATCCTAGCCCATCCAAATGTCTCTTTGAAACTCCAGTGTATGTCCTGCATGATCTCAGGTGATGAGATCTCATCCTTAACACGTTAAGCGCCCAGCCTGTTTTGTCCATGGACGGAAAGTACAGTGTCAGTCACCGGTGACTGACTGGGCGCTTAACGAGTTAACGCAGGAGAAAGTCACTGGCCAGGAGCAGAATCTCCTGTCCCATCACAGGCGTGTTTTTGTGCAACCTTGGAATTACTCTAATTGTTTTGCTCTTATCTTTTTACGCGGATACGGTTCCTATTACACACAGTCTGTGCTTGACCCATGTCAGCTGGGTTTCCTGAGACAGTAATCTCTAAGTGGCGGTCCTTGGCTCATCCATCTGAGACCCAGGGCCTCTCAGGCAGACCGAGGAAGGATTAGGACTGTTGACTCAGGGACGTGCTTGGCTCTGTCTGAGTGCTTTGTTTTCAAAACAAAGGTTTTTGCCGCCAGTGTAATGAAGAGACATAACCCCCACTATCAGCATATTTTTACGTATCTACTTCTGTTGGATCTCAGCATCACGCCAGAGTCCCCACACACAGATCCCCTCACTTGGTCCTGTGCACTCCCCCAGAGACTGGGCAGGTGGTGGGATGTGACAAGCTGGCTCTGTGCTTAAGTAAAATGAACAGGACAGAATCTTCTCAAATTTCCCCAGCGTCCCAAACAGCCAAAACTAATGGAAAGAACGGATTTGTTTTATTCACAGTTGTTAACACTCCTCCCCAAGCAGCTGTTTGGCTAGCTGGACTGTCGATGGCCATTGATCACTAAGACCTGCAGGTGTGGGTCAGAGCAGTGTTCGGGATTTCTACAGGAAGGTTGCTATCGTCCACGTCTCCCCCATCCTGATGAGATCGCCACATTGAGTGTCTGCTACGTGCAAGGCACGGTGGTAGGCATTGGAGGTGCGATGGTAAATAGGCATTGCCTACAATCTAGTGGGAGAGACTGGAATTAATGCAATCAGTAAACCAGTAAGTGTATAATTATCAGCTGCAACAAAGGCCCTAAAAGAAAAGAATAGGAGACTCTGCAAGAACATTGTAAGAGGTTTTATCTGATCTAGTGGGGTTGGGGAGAGGCTGATTCTGGAGGCCTTTCCAGAGAGAATAACATGTGAGCTGAGCACTAAGAGAAATATAAATTATAAAGTAAAGAGGGGTGAGGGAGTGCTTGAGACAGAAAGTTTGATCATTAGTGGAATTGAACTAAAGCCCTTGTGGCTGGATTAAAGGGAACAAGGAAAGCAAGGGTATGGAGAGGTAGGCAAAGGTTGGATTGTATGAAGATATATAACCAGTATTGAGGAGTTTGGCTTTTATTTTGGAACAATGGAAAGCCATTTTAGGCGGGGCATGAGGGCAGTACATTTGTTTCCAGAAAACTGCCTAGTGAGACAATGGTGAACAGAAACACCATTACTCACATCTCTTCCCACAGTCCCTTGTAGAGGCTAATGAACCACCAAAGTCTTGCTTCTGTACCCCTGAGCCAACATGGGTTATGCCTCCCCAGGCCTACTGCAAAGCCCAGAGGGTGTGTTGAAAGTGGTGGGAGCCCTGGTAAAACTCATTGCTAAGGTATTCAAATCTGGGTCATTTTCATTCAGTCAGCATTTTGGCTCCACTCCCAAGAAATACATTCTTAAAATTATAACCCTTCGGTGCCCATGTCCAGGCAGGCTCACTTCTGTTGGATCACAGTAATCATGGCTTTGACTGTGAGGATTACCAATCTCAAATTAGGCCAAGGTCAACGGACTTGTCAGCTGCCACCCCAAGGACAGCTTTCCAGTTCTCTGCACACGAGGCAGATGTGTTCCTGGGGAATGTTGCCAGGGGTTCTAATGTGGGCGACTTAGAAAGAAAAGGAAAGAATTCATGTTCCCCAAACACTTGAATTTGTCTTATGATCTTGATGTTTATTCTAAGATTTAGAAGCTCCCAGGATCACCTTCTGAGGTGGTCACAAACTCTCTTGGAGTGGGAAATGATTCATGATTTAAAAGCATTTTTAACCAAGTCTGGTTCTGCCTGAGCCATGAACATCCTTTGTGGATGATGGTAGCTTACTTACGGCTGTCCCATCTTGCCATTTCCTGAAGCTACTGGTATAGTTGAAACAGGCATATGAACCACCCCTGGGTGGCTGGAAAGACATCTTAATCCTCAACAGGTTTTGATCTGAAAAGAAATCGCTTGTTCATTAGATGTGCTTTCCAAATTTTGCACTGTCGGCAGCTTGTCTCTGGGCCTTCCCCAGCCCTCTTTGCAGAAATGAACCCAGGGTTACTCATCCTTCTGTATGTTAAAGGCATTCCAGGAGCGCTCAGTCAAGCAACTGAAAAACCTGGGTTATTTCAAGACATATGAGTCTGAATGTTTCAGGCCCCAGTAATGCCACTAAAATTAGAAATGACTTCTGCACCAGAGGTAGCATTCTACCTCTATCAGATGAGGTGGCAAGGCATGTGGGGGTCTCCTGGGTGGCTCCCCCAGGAAGAGAAGCAGCTTGAAAAATTGGAGCTACATGCCCAGCTTTGTCCTTGCAGACCGAGCTCCCTCCCTGCACCCCACTTCTCACTCCATGAGCTGATCTGTTCTGACAGCTGCCAGATCAGTCTTTCTGGCTCCTGGGGCTTGCTTTGGCGGCTGCTGCGGATCTTTCCTTCCGAGGTCCACTCCTCATTTAAAACGCTTTTTCAGTCATACTTCAGGGGCGGATTAAACTGACCTAAAACTCTTCATTGGAAAAGGTAGTTTCAACTAGCAGATAGGTTCCAGAGGATATGTAAATCTATGGTGCCAGAACTTATCTGCCAAATGCAAATCCACTTTTGGATATGAATGATCTGTAAATAATTCTGAAGAACACACAGGTCACTTTGAGACAGCATAGAGGGACCTGGAGAGTATCATGCTAAGTGAAATAACTCAGTCAGAGAATGACAAATAGCACATGATCTCACTCACATATGGAAACTAATTAACAAAATAAACTGATGAAAGGAGTGGATCCAGAGACATGGAAGCATGGAACAGAGTGCAGAATCTCGGAGAGAAGGCGGGGGAGGGTGGGTGAATGAGAGGTAATCAACCAAAGACCTTGTATGCATATTTGCATAACCCGTGGACACAAGGCAGTGGGGTGGTGAGGGCCTGGGGCAGGGAGTGGACATGGCTTGGAGGGGGTTGATGGGGGAGGAAGAGGGTCATATTATCTTCCCACAGATATAATCTTTCAACAATAAAGATTAAAAAAGAAGAAGAACACACAGGGCAGAGGGAACACTGTGATGTCTGTCCTGTTAATCACCCTTCTATGTTTTTCGTTTCTTTTGTGTGGTCCCTGCGCCATTGGAATGTCTTCTCTGTTCTGTTCTTCTAAATTAGGAGAGCCTCTTTGTTTGGGCCTACCACATGCTCACAGAAAGGCAGAGCCTGAATCCAGTCTAGAGCCTGGTGAAAAAGAAAACGGGGTGTTCCTCCTTTAGTCACTGACTGGTCCTCCCCTCTATCACCAGCTGATGGAGTGGCCTGGGGCAACCACATGGCCTCCCTCTCCTTCCTTCTCTTGTTTGCAGAGCGAGGAAAACACTGCTCCTCTGCTCTCACAGAGTCATTGTGGAACTTATTTAATTTGTAGTATGTGGGTGAAGTGTGCAAAGTGTTGAAATAATGCATAGATATAACCGCGATATTATGTGAAATCGAGTCCGCCTACCCTCTCTCCCTGTTCTTCCTGGGGGAAAACGAAGAAACGAAATCCTTGCCAAATGATGTGATGGCATGCCTCAGTTAAGTCCTGGTCAGAATGGATCGGTCCGTGGTTCCTAAGAATACACATTCGCTGCCTTCTTTTCTTTCTTAGTCTTGACAGCCTCTACCTCATGTTGGGGCAGAGAAGAAGTCATACAAATTCCTAGAGGCACAGTCTATGGCATATTAATATAAATGCCGCAAACAGTTTAGCCCGGCTGCCCGTATTCGGAGAGCTTGAAAAAGCTTTTTGTGCGTGTGCTGACTCTGACAGTCTTCTTTCTTACGTTGAAAATTACCAGGGCAGAGACCAGCGCCTCCCATCTACCTTTCATGGTGCAGTGGCTCCCGGGCAAGGAGTAACTGCTTCTGTGGGTGAAAGGCTGTGGTCCCAGTGTCGTCACCAATTAACCTGCATGCCTGGAGGATGGCTCTCAAATTCTCTGGACCTCATTTTATTAAGTTGGAAGTTTTCAAATGGTGTTCAGTGAAACCCTTTGGTGGGAGGAGGACAAGTTATTGGTGTTGTTATTGTTGTTGTTGTTGTTATTTAGCATTTGGGGCTAATAGGAAAAGTTTTAACACTGCTGTCTTCTCACACTAGCTTTCTAGGGCCCAAAAATTCTACCAGAGCCCTCACTGATTGCTCCTACGAGAGATATATATTTTCTTTCAGTCAGGTTTTTCTTCCTTTTTTTCCTTCATAGCTAATAACTCTGGGGGGATAATGGTTAGAAAGAGGTCATCACAATCACGTCTAGTAGGTTAGGAATGCTCAACTTGACCCACCCATAACCTGGAAAGGTTTCTCTAGGAAACAGCTGTGACAGGGCTTTGGTCGGGTGAACCAGGGACCAGGGCAGGAAACTCCACAGCGTGGCCATCTTCCAAGAGATGATGGTGCTTAGGCACGGCTTAGGAATTTGCCAGGATTTCCTGAGCCTCTACATTTGCCAATAATGAAATGTGAAATTGGTCCCATGTTCTGTCTTCTGAAGTAGTTTTAATTAAAATAGACAGACTTTGACCTAAAATGCAGAGATAGAGAATTCATGAAAAACAATTATATATATATACTAGAGGCCCGGTGCACAAATTCATGCACAGGTGGGGTCCTACTGGCCTGTCCCAATTGGGGGGGAGGGGTGTGGTAGGTCGTTCCAGTTGTCCCATCGTTCCGGTCGCTTGGCTTTTATATATATAGATATAATTGTTGATAGTATTGCAGATGTCTCCCGTTTCCTCCCCATTTACCCCCCCTCCTCCCAGCCCCTATTCACCCACCCCCTAGGTCTTCACTACCCTATTGCCTGTGTCCATGGACTATGCATATCTCTCTGTATATAAAAGCCTAATATGCAAATTGTCCCCTCCGGAGTTCGAGGATATGTCTATAACTAAATATATCTATAACTAAATAAGCCAGGAGACTGGGAGTTCGATCACTTGCTATGACGTGTGCTGACCACCAGGGGTGGCACATAATGAAGGAAGGCCCCAGCTGGCAGCCAGCAGCTGGAAGGCCCTGATCAGCCCTGATTGCCGGCCAGGCCTAGGGACCCTACCCATGCACGAATTTTTGGACTGGGTCTCTAGTAAGTATATAAATTCTTTGGTTTATCTCTCTCATCCCCCCAACCCCACATCAAGATATGTAGAAGTGGCATAATTTGCTGGTCTTCTTCTGGCTGTCAGTGTGCTATGAAGGCCATTGACCCAAAGGTTGTTATGACTTTGTCAACTACTGCAGGACCAAAACTGTGACTTTGATGGGCCAAGGAGAGTTCTGTCCCAAAGGAGCCCCCGACAATGAGTCTACTGCAAAATGAGGGAAGTCCCCAAGCAGTTTATAAGTCCTCCCATCAGGCTCACCATCATCAACTGCCTGCGAGAGCAGTGACGTCACACATCTAGAATCTGTACTCCTCTTCCATTGCCAGCAATTACTCTCCATCACGCACCCTTTCTGGGGACCTTTGTCTAGAACTTTCTCCTTGTTCATCAAAAACATTTAGCTGGTAACAGATCTTGAGAACATGTAGGGGCTGGTAGATTGCCCAAAGCTCTCCTCAAAATCACAGATTGACTCTTTCTCTCCTCTCTCTTTCTCCCTTCCTCCACCCTCACGCTTACTCCTTGGCAATCCCACATTGTGTCACCATCTTCCTGCTCTTGTCCTTCATCACGGGACCTTTCTGCTGAGTGCTGAGCATCTGGAAACAATCTCTTAGAACTGTGTTGACACTTCAGCACTCTTCTGGAAGAGGCAGATTTCTCAGGAAACATTTAAAAGGAGATCAGGTTTCATTGTTTTGAGTTATGGCACATGGAGAGAGGAGCCCAAAGTATTTAAAAGGCTTAGACAAATCCTAGGGTCAAAGCTTCTTAAATAAAGTTTTATAACCTATTTGGAATGAGGCACATGTTGCCTTTTTGGTTCATTTATTTAAAACAGTTGTGTGACATCATTGTTTAGTCACTAGTCTATGTTTATCCCCAAGGCGATCCCTAACCTAATGGTGCTGGCAACCACGAGATGCTGTTTCATATACAACAGGCATCATGGTTGGCTTTGCTCATTTGCAGAACATGCAGTTTTCTCACACAATAGGTTTTTGTTTTAACCAATCAGTGAAATAGAGAGACTTCAGAAGGGAAGTTAAGTCTGGGAAATCACTATCCCTCTTAAAAGACAGAACTATTTAGCTTTTAAAATAGATTCTCTTTTAGCATTAATGCATATTATAGTTTTGTTTCTATTTTAAACTTTTTATTTTGAAATATTTCAAACTTATAAAAATAGTGTAAAAAAATTCCTGTATACACTTCACCCAGATTCACCATTTCTGAGACAATATTTGTTGTTTTCTCTCTGGATATCACCACCACCACATTATCTGATCCATTTGAGAGCATGTTTTATATGCCTTTATCTCCAAATATTTTAGTGTACATGTCTTAAGAATAAAGACATTAGCTCTAATATAGTATAATTATCAAGATCATAAAAATTAACATAATGCTATTATCTAATTTTTAGATTGTATTCAAATTTTGTCAATTTTGCCATAAATATCCTTAACAGCATTTTTTTTTTTTTTGCCAGCTCCCATAGGATGTAATATGAGGTACTTTCATTGGCATTTACTTCTAAATATGTTACCATTTCTATTGTGAACTCCTCTTTAATGCATGAGTTATTTTAGAAGATTGCTTTACGTTTCCAAACACATATTGTAATTATTATTCATTTTAACTTTTCATTTTTAATTTAATTGCATTATAGACAGAGAACATGGTCTTCATGATATCCTTTCATAGAGAAAGGATGTCTATATATATAAAAAGCCAGTGATCAGAAAACCACAACGACTAGAATGACCAGCCGATATGACACCCACTGCGGCCAGCCTCCTGTGGCCAGCTCCACT
>NW_006293784.1:1750620-1766613 GCF_000327345.1 Myotis davidii | reverse complement strand
CCCTCCTCCCCTCCCCCCAGTCAGCTCCATCCCTGATCAGCCTCCCCACACACCAATCAGGGGTGGGGCTGGCTGGCCAACCTCCCATGGCCCTTCTGCCAAGCCACTGGCCCCTGATCAGCCACCCCCACCCCCTTCAGGGGCAGAGCCGGCCAGCCCACAACCCACAGCCCCTCCCCATGGCCAGTCCCGCCCCCAATCAGCCCCCCTCACCCCAATTGGGTGTGGGGCCTGCGGGCCAATCGCCCATGGCCCCTCCCTGCTGGCCTGGCCCTGATCAGGCCCTGATCGGGCCCTGATTGGGCCCTGATTGGGGTAGGCCAGCTGGCCAACCTCCTGCTGTGTCCTCCACCTGACAGACCTGGCTCCAATCTGCTCTGATTGGGGCCGGCCGGCCGGACCCTCCATGCACAAATTCATGTACTGGGCCTCTAGTAAGGGTATAAGAATGTTTCCTTAAATATCTAGTAGATTTGTACAAATCTTTTAAATTCTTGCTACATTTTCATTTTACCTGATCTCAGTAATCGACACTGATTGTAGACTTGCTGGTTGCTCCTATTCATTCTCTCAGCTTTGGCTCTGTAGTTTTCAGAGCTATTCTGTTAGGTGCATACAGATTCATGAAAGCTACATCTTGGTTGTTCTATTATTTTGTAGTGCTTTTTGCCTCCAATTCTATTTAGTCTGATATAAATATTGCTGTACTCAGTTTGTTTTTATTATTACAATATGGTATTTCTTTTTTATTCCTTTATATTCAAACTTTCTATTTTGGTTTTATTTTGATTGTATATTCTGTGACGCATATAGCTGGAATTTTGTAAAACTCCCCTGTGATAACAATTTTTAGTAGATAAATGTAATCCTTTTATATTTATTGTGATATATTTGAACTCCTTTTTGGGTGGTTTCTCTTTACCATTTGCTTTTCTCTATAAATTTCTCCTTTTTTGCCTTCTACTCATTTAATAAAGTTCCCACTCTGAGACTATTTGGTCAGGAAATAGCTTGAGCCCCCATTGTCTGGACTAAACAATCGGTGCATAGCTCTGGCCCTTGCCATGGGCTCAAGGTTCATCAGCATTCCGGGATCCTTGTTTACACTTCTGAGAGTGAAGACAATGGTGGCTTCCCACAATAGGCCTCAGAGAGATGGGACATGGTATTCATTTCCCTCTATTTCTTATTGCTGTATAGAGCTTAAATTTTACCCTCTTTAATTTTTTTAAAGTTAATATGTATTCCTTTAGTAAATGTTATCAAATCTGTTTTGTCATTATTTTTTATATTTCATGCCTTGGTCTCACTTTCCTTCTTAGTGAATAACACATTTTAACATATTCCTAGTGGGCTTTTTGACTCTGTTATACTTAATAAGAAAATCTACTGTCAATGTAGTTGTCACTTTTTCGTAGCTAATACAATATGTATTTTCTCTCTTGAAATATCTGAGCTCTTCTCGTTAATGTTAGTGCTCTGCAGTCTTACTTCAAGTGCCTAGTAGGTCCGGGCTTCCTTTATTTACTCATCTTAGCACTCAGAAAGCTCCTTAGGTATAAGGACTCTCCTGTCAATCATTAAAAAGTCTCTGCTATTATCTCTCCATATACTGCTTCCCTCCTTTTTTTCTTCAGAACTCCTGTTTTCCAAATTATGTTCCTTACACTGTTTTCTAAAATATTTTTTTATCTTTCTGAGTCTTTGGCTATATAGGATTTAATTCCTCAGTGCTCTTTTCCAATTTATTAGTTTTCTATGTAATTGTTTTTAGTCTATAGTTTATCCTATCTACTGAATTTTTAATTCAAATTACCATAATTTTTAGTTGAAGATTTTAAATTGTTTATTTTTATATTCACATAATCTTATTTCATGTATGCCTATTTGTGCTTTAGTTCCTTCTCTTTAAATATTGGAAGACAGTCCTTCACTTTATTTCTTTGAACACTCTAAAAACATACTTATTTTTAAATTATTTTCAGGCTATTATAAAATAATTTTATTTGGAGTAATTTTTTGACTGGTTTTATTAATAATAGAGTCTTTGTGGGGGGGGGACTTGGAGTTTTGGGTTGCAGGCTTTTCAAATCTTATTTGGGAAGATTTTTACTCTTTTCTCTCCTACCTCCCCCAAATAGTAGTTTGCAGTTTCCTCACCTAGGCCCAGACCAGGTGGGGCTCCTGTCTTCTGGTGAGATTGGGGATATGTGAATGGCACTGAGCCAACAGGTAGCATTACTCATTTTCTATTCATGAGAATGAAGTCATATCTTCTCACTTCCCCAGGCTCACAGTTTGCCAAAAGCCATGATCCCAAATCTAGATAAATGTTGAAGGTAGATTTAATATCATTTCCTGATACATTTGTTGAGAGCATGGTTATGTCAAGGTTTGGAGACTCAGCAACTGAAGGGTGAAGTTGCCATCACCTGAGATGGGGAAAATTGAGGGTGACGTAGATATGGAGGCCAGGGAAAACTGGGAGTGGATTTGAGTTTCTGTTAGACATTCAAATGGATATATCAAGTAGGCTGTTGGATATTCTGGTTTGGAGTTTGTAGAGAGATCTGAGCTGAAGATTTAAATTAAAGCTGATTAGAACGTAGATATTTAAGTCCTTGAGCATGGAGAAGAGCACCACAGGAAAGAATATGGATAGAGAACAGGCCCACGGACAGACTCTAAGCATTCTCCAACATTAAGATTTGGGGAAGAATAGGAGGAACCATTAAAAAAGGAACTGAGAGCCCAACTGGCATTGCTCAGTGGTTAAGCATCAACCTATGAACCAGGAGGTCACAATTCGATTCCCAGTCAGGGCACATGCCCAGATTGTGGACTCCACCCCTTTGGGGTGTGGAGGAGGCAGCCAATTAGTGATTCTCTCTCATCATTGATGTTTCTATTTCTCTCTCCCTCTCCCTTCCTCTCTGAAATCAATATATATTTAAAAGAAGAAACTGGAAAAAGCGGCCAGAGAATCAATTCTACAAAGTTTGCTTAGTAAAATGAGGACTGAGAACTGACCATTGGTTTCAGCAAAGTCAGTGGAGAATTCCTGATTGGAGTAGTAATACTTGGAAATTTTTTAAAGCCTCCTTTCATAAGCAAGTAAATGTGGGGGTATTATTTACCCCACCAACTCCTGCCTTCGAGAAATATACTGGCTTTCATACCCTGCCTCAGGTGGAATTCCTTTACTTTGCAGAGACCAAACTCCCTGTAGATTTATGGTTTATGGAGATATTTACATATGTGCCAGCTCCACAGTTTTTATTTTCTATTTTATTTCTTATGACTATGCGTTTAGAGCATCAACATTGCATCAAAGCATACATTTGTGGAGCCATGTTGTTTGAATTACACTCTTCAAAAACCTGAACATTTTGGATGGTTTGTTAGTTAACTATTGCTATAGAACAAACAATCCTAAAACTTAGTGGCTTAAAATAGCAACCATTTGTTTAACTCATGAATCTGAAAATCAGCAATTTAGGATGGACCAGCCCTACATTTTCTGGTCTTTGCTGGATTCTTTCATGTATCCATGGTCAGCTACAGGTCAGCTAAGGAGCTCTACTTCTAGGGATTAACTGGCTGTCAGCTAAAGCCAGTAGGGGTGACAGGGGTGACTTGGCCACGTGATCATTCACTATCTCGCAGGCTAGCTCAGGCTCTTTACGTGGTAGCTGCATAGAGTTCTAAGAGAGAAAACAGAAACTCAAAGGTCTCTTAAGGTCTAGGCTTGGAAATAGTACAATGTTACTTCTGCTATGGATTATTAGTTAAAGCAGGTCACATGGTCAGCCCACATTGAAAGGGTGGAAAATAGATTTTATCTCTTGACTGGGGGAGATGGGAAACCACATTACAAAGAGGCATAAATACAAGGAAAAAGATGATTTGGGCCATTTTTGTAAACAATGTGCTCCAAATAGAGTATGAAATGGACTTCAATTCTTCTGAGATGAATTTAAATCAGATCATAAAGAGAAAATACGTCAACCTAATACTAGTAGTTTTTGAGCATTGCGTGTAGTGATAGAGGCTCTGCACCAGATTCAAGACAACCAGTTGAGTATTTGCCATAATCAAGGTATGTGCTGGGAGCCATGGGAGAGTCACAGAGGAACTTCTTCCTGCCTTTCAAATATCTGTAACTAAATAAGGAATGCAGGGCAAGCCTCCAGCTCTAAAGGCAGAATATTAATGCTATAAGATGACTGGGCAAGGGAATATCTTTGGAATAAGGTAGGACTTCAAATGTAGGCTGAAAGGAAAAAGCCATGGGAAGATTAAAGACTCAAAAGAAACAAAGATTACAGGCAGTGGTTGCACTTTGGCCAGCAAGCTTATTTAATTGGTAGAGAGGCCAAATGCTGAGAAATACATCAATCATCAGGAGACAAAGGGAAAAGACTCCAAGTTCTCCAGCCTGATTTTTTTTTAAGTTAAACCAGAAGGAATTTATTGGTTTTAACTTAAAGAACACTTGTATCAACAAGAATTCTGTCCACCTCAGCAAAGATGGGCCCTAGCTTGTGGTAGCTCTGGCAGATTTTCAGGGTGTTCCCAAGACACCCCTTTCATACCATAACTATCCAGTTGATGATATTGTTGGTGCCCAGACCAAATGAGGCCAGAAAGAGAGCCCAGAGACTGGAGCATTCACCTGTGGGTCTTTAGTCCATGACTTCAGCAATCCTAATGATTTCTTTTCTGTGGCGCTAGCTTGTTCAATAAATTCTGCAGAACTGAAGGCTGCCACTCAAAATGTCTTTTGGCTACTTTTTCATTTGTCTAAATTACCCAGTGATTTTTTTTTTCATACTATGAAAATTTGACTAGGATTTTTATTCCCAAAAGTTATTGACTATTCTGGCTAACTCTTAGGTTGAAGGCAGGGATTAGGACTGTTCCTCAATGAGTCTTAAAGGGCCTGAGGACCACAGCCCCCAAGAGAACCATATCTATCCAAGTCATTGCTCCTCACCAAGACTTTGTTATCCCTGGAAATGACCAGAACTCCACCCACTGGAGCAGAATGAATCTGGCACAGATAAACCAGGTATTCCCATAATGCTTAGTATTTTTTCCCAAGGGTGAGGAGAGACGATACAGAGATTATTCAATCATCCCAATACAAAAACTAGTGCACATTTCTGGAAATATGTAGCAAATATTTAATAACTGTCATTTATGCTCCATCTCTGAAATGAATCAATTCAACACTGCATTATGAGTATGAATTTGGGTTACATGAAAGATTCTATTCTAGACTCAGGAAGAGTAAAGAGGTGGAAACAAATAGATTTGAGTGTGACACTGTGCTGGAAACTATGCTTTACTTTTGCTCATTTACCAACCACATCAAATCAATGCCCCTGTCCTTTCAGTGTTGACTCTAATATTTCTATGATCCAATCCCTTCTCTGCATCCCCATCGCTACCACTTTAATGCACAACCTCATTATCTTTCAGTAGAATTATTGTAATAGTCTCTGTTATGGACTGAATTGTGTCTCCCCCCTCCCCACCAAAAAAAAAAAAATCGTATATTGAAGTCATACCTCCAGTACCTTGGAAGGTGACCATATTTTAAAAAATATCTTTATTTATTTCAGAGAGGAAGGAAGAGGGAGAGAGAGATAGAAACATCAATGATGAGAGAGAATCATTGATTGGCAGCTGCATACCCCACACTGGGGATCAAGCACAGCCGGGGCATATGCCCTGACCAGGAATCAATCCGTGACCTCCTGGTTCATGGATTGATGCTCAACCACTGAGCCATACCAGCTGGGCAGAATGTGACCATATTTTAAGAGAGGGCACTCAAAGAGGTTATTAAGGTAAAATGATTCGTCATGTGAGTAGTACCTAATCCAAGATGATTGGTGTCATTATAAGAAGAGGAGATTAGGACTCACATGCAGAGGGAAGACTACATGAAGATGAAGGGAAAAGATGGACATTTACAAGTCAGAGGTAGAGCTTCAGAAGAAACAATCCTGCCAACACCTTTATCTCAGACTTCTATCCTCCAGAATTGTGAGAAAATAAATTTCTCAGTCTGTGGCACTTGGTTATGGCAGCCTGAGCAAACTAATATAGGCTCTTATCTGGGCTCCTCGCTTCCAGCCTTGCCCCTTTCACATTAATACTTCTAAAAGTGCAATTGTTAGCAGAGAAACGCATGAATAGCCTTTCTCCATTGCTGGCGGAAGTGGGGCTCTTGTGGTACTGCTGGAATCAACATTTCTGGAGGCCCCCCACAGGAAGATGAGATTTGATAGAAAGCTTCATTTGCATGGAATTGCATCTGTTGGTTTGTAAAGTCCCATTTCTCTTAAACCAGTCTTGGAATAGGTGAAGTTGGGGATTCAGCAGAGCTAGAAGCAAAACCGGTGTCTAGAGTTTCCATTCCATTGTGTGTGAGGTTCACATGGCAGTGGGCCATGTGGGCAAATGTAGCAGCATGAGAGCCATATAAGCCAGGAGTGCAAATGAAGAGAAAGGACTCCTTTGTTTAGGAGCTTATGTATCTCAAATTTCCCACACTTGCAGTGGCCACATCTACTCTGGCCAATGACCTGTTCCCAGGTATGACTGACAGACAAGTACCTTCCCTATTTCACCCAGACTTTACTGGGCATGCGCCTAAATTGCAGCTTTCTGGCAAAGCTGCACAAATGGCATGCCTATAAAATTTGGCCTTCCTCTTTTTCTTTCCTTTTATTCATAACTAAGTTCATTACAATGGTGTGAGAATTATCCATCTCAATCACTAGTTCAACTCTGTCATTTGCCTGTTTAAAACCCTTCAGTATCGCCCTACCTCTCACTGTAGTATTTTCCACACTAAGTTTTCTGGAACATGACTTCTGTAAGATGTCCCCAGTTATGTAAGTTTGGGAACTCTGCAAGCCTCCTACCTGAGGGGTGGGGAGCATGTCACAATGTACATTTGGATTTACATTTGCTCATTAAAGGCTTGAAGATGTTTTGTAGTTAAAAAACCAACAACACCTGGTTAATTGGGCTTAACCCAAAGTTTGCCAAATTTATTTGACTATGGAGTTGTCTTAGTGTAATACACATTATACCCACTGCAGCTGTGTTCTGGCACACAAACCAGGAAAAGCTGCCCCCCACAATCAAGTCCACATACTCTGGCATGACCTGCAGGTTAAGAGTCGCCAGATTTGGCAAACAAAAATACAGGATGCCTAGTTGAATTTGGATTTTAGATAAGCCTAAAAAATAATTTGTTGTTTGCCCGAAATTCAAATTAATTGGGTGGCCTGTATTTTATCTGGCAACCCTATACAGCATGGGTGGGGAACCTTTTTTTTTGCCAAGGGCCATCTGGATATTTATAACACCATTTGCGGGCCATACAAAGTTATCAACTTAAAAATTAGCCTGCTATATTTGGTCAAACAATTAATTCACCCCTAATGCTGTGGCAGGGCCAGACCAAATGATTTCTCAGGCCTTATATGGCCCGTAGTCAGGACATTCCCGACCCCTGCTATACAGGGTGCTTTGTGATTCATAATATGGTGAACACACTGAACCAAAATGAATTTGATAAGCTTTTTCCCCCAATTAACAAAGCAGGAAAAGAGCAAGTCAAGGTTGATTCTTGGCTTTCAATTGGAATACTTTAATTTGCCACTCATCCTCATTTATTTAAAGCAGTCTCTTCATCCCCACTAGAGATTAGTATCATCTCAGAATATTTTAAGTATATTTTTATTGATGTCAAATTAAGAGAGAGGGAGAGAAAGAGAAAAACATCAGTGATGAGAGAGAATCATTGATTGGCTGCCTCTTGCACATCCCCTACTGAGGACCCAGTCCACAACCCAGGCATGTGCCCTGACCGGGACTGAACCTGGGACCCTTCCGTCAGAAGGCTGACACTCTATCCACTGAGCCAAACCGTCCAGGGCCTCAGAAACTTTTTAAAATCCCATACCCCATCTTAAAACAAGAGACTTAGAACTAATGGACTGCTGAATGGGGAGCTTGAGTCAGGGCATGAGTGAGGAAAGTGAGGCAAGTAGGGAGCAAGATTTAAGGAGGCCCTCACTCTCAGGACTGACCCTCCACTTGCACAGCCCTGAGAGAGAGATCCCCCTTAAATCTTGTGTCCTCAACACCTGCTGGCCTCCCCCAGTCAGGCCCCGTCAAAAGACGTACACGCACAGGATTGTGGAGAAGAGCTCGCAGGGGATTTCTGAACAACTCTGGATCTCATCTCTGCATTCTGTTGCTTTACAAGGAAATGTCAACCTTTTCCAGCTTTGGACACGAACTCCAGCCCGAAAGCGTTGAGTCAGGAGAGGCTTTGCCAGGCCAGGTTTTCCTGAAACGTCAGCTTGCAGCTGGCTCATTTCCTCTACAAGGCCACTCAAAAAACGACAAAATGCTTGGGCTCCTCATTCTTTTATGGCTGGTGGTAGCTTCTATTTCATATTCAAGGATGGTTTTAACTTTCTGAATACATAACAAAAGTATATGCTTCACTTTTCTCTCCAAGGTTTTGTAGATTCTCATCCTAACTCTCTCTCCTCCTTCCCCCCCCTCTGCTTTCCACCCTTTCTTGTCGGTGATTTCATACCCTTGTCGCTGGCAGTGTGGTCAGAGGACTCATTAATCCTCACTGGAGGCCGTGACGGGAATAGCTCGCCCAGGAATATCCAAGGCCATCCTTGGGAGGCCGCTCCTTGAACGGTGTCTTCCTTCCCTGGCCTCGAAATTCCATGATGTCATTAGCATCCTGACCCTGTTTCACTGGTAATGGCTGATGGCCAGACCATAACTGCTCTCTCCTAGAGACTCAAGTTTTAAAACACCAGGGAAAGAAACTTTGTAATTTTCCAGTGCTGAAAAAGGATGGTAGTGGCTGATGGGAGCTCCCTGCACAGCCAAAATTAGCTTCTTTCTATTGTGATAATTGAATGATTTTTAATGAAGTTCTTCCTATAATTGGATTCAAAAAGTACTTCCTCAGAGGAAAATTTGGAAGAGAAAAAATAGGGAGAGGGTCAGCTAGGGCAGCGTTTGCAGCAATTTCCTGGCAATATCAAGATCATGAAATCGTCTGGGTGTGTCTCACTTGGCTTAAGAGCCATGTCTCTGTAAAGTTTCACAAAAATGGAATTTTAAAAAAATGAAATCAGTATTATGTGCACAGGGAAAGATTGCTAAATAAAGGAAACCTGGAGTGCTATACTTTATAAAGTGGATTATCTTTCCCTAGGGTACAGTATCCCTCCCATGTACTAGTACACACATTGATTGTTTTCCTTTTTTTCTAAATTTGAAGTTTTACAGGATTTTCATGAAGTATGCATGCTTCTTAGTCACAATGAGGTCTCAGCTGTTCTCAGGTTTTCATGATGTTCTCTTGGGAGAATGGGTAGCTGTCAAGTTCTGTGGGGACTTTTGAGCTGAGAAAACCACCCCTGGGGGTAAGCTGACCCAGAATCCTTTTTGCCTACCTCTAGAATGACACGGGCTCTGGGGTACCCAGATTTCAATGACTGGATATAGGAAGTGTTGATGGAGAATATACTGGGGCTAAATGTTGACAAATGCAGCAAGATAAGCAGTGTGGTATAGGGGATAGAAGCATGAGCTGTGTGGCCAGATTGCTCTGACTCTCTCTGTCCCTTAGCTCGGTTACTCCCTGAACCTCTGTATCCTCATCTGTAGAAAGGGATGATTCAAATAGTACCTACCTGAGGGTAGCACCTGGCATATATTAAGTGCTCCAAAAGTGAAAGCTCTTTTTAACTTCCTTGGCTAGCTAGCTCCATTAGGGTAGGAGGGAAAATATCAAAAAAAGGTCAAAGATGCTAATGTCTGTATGCTGAGGGCTGGTCGATGCCAGATACATGCTGAATACTTTCATTTATTTAATACATCACACAAACAAATAGTACCACCAATATTATCCCTATTTCCCAGTAGAAACTAAAGCTCAGAGAGGTTAAGCAATTTTTCTGATATCACACAGCAGATAAGTGACAAAGCAGCTATCTGTGGCCAGTGCTGTCGCTCTTTCCACTCTTTTCCGGCCTGAGAAGATCAAAGCCTGAAAGTGACTTTTCAAAGATGAAAGCATAGGGCCTGGAAAGTATTTGGATTTAGAAGTAAAATTGGGTCTGGGAACTATATCAAGATTTATTGAGGATCTACAGTGTGCTGAAGGCACTCCAGGCACAGTTAAATAAAGGCCTTGCCCGTGGCCTCAAAGTCCAGTGGGGGAGACAGTCCTGTAAGAATTTAGGGGTAAAGAAGGTGCTACTGGATCCTTAAGCAAAACACACACACACACACACACACACACAAAACCAACTTTATCTGCAGAAGGCTTTAAGAGAGATGAGTTTTGAGGGCTTTCAAGCATTATCTCATTTAATCTTCTTGTACTTGGGGAGTCGGGCAATATTATTCCCCTGGGACAGGGACACTAGCCCCTTTCTTACTTACTAGGAGAACCTGGCTTGCTCTGGGGAGGCATATTATGGCCAGCTCCAAGTCTACATTTTCCAGACTCCCTTGCTGGCAACGATGGCCCATGAAATGGAAGCAGAGGTCATTGGGTTCAGACTTCCATAAAAGCTCTGAAAAGGGTATGGCCTGCCTCCTGGGCTTTTTCTTGTCTTTTCTCCTTTGTCCTGCTTCCTGCCTAGAAGGTAGATAGATGGCTAAGATGCCAGACTCAACTTGGGACCTTGAGAAGGGAGGCTGTGAGCTAAAGGTGATAGGGCAGAAGGACAGAAGGAGCCTGGGTTCCTGATGACCCTGACTCACCGTACCAGCCTCAGGCTGCCTCCCTGCAGACTTGTTTGTTAAGGGGAGGCAAAACAAACTTCTATCTTAATTAAGCCTCTGTTATTTCTGGTTATTGTTATTCGAATCTGACCCAGTCCCTAACTGGCAGTCGGCCCCAAGGTTATGGTGCTGGGATCTAAACTCAAGCAGCATGACTTTCCAAGCCACATTCTTAAGCACTGCCCTAGGCTGTTGGGGCAAGCCTGCGGCCCAGCTGTAACCCAAGAACCTAGCGCATTTCCTTGAAATTTTAATCCCTTTTTGTCAATTGTGTGGCCCTGGCATCAGGCACTCATAGTGCATGTTGAAAGAATATAACAGAGAGCTGCTCTCCACCATTTCCCACAGGAACTGTTTTTCCCAGCGCCTGGAGAATGGTCCCTCCTTCTCAGCCGTCCCCAGGCCAGTGTCAGCGTGAGCTCGTGAGAAACCTGCAGATAGTAACAAAAGGAAAGAGTAAATTAAATGTGTCTGATAAAAATTTAAACAAAGATACACATAAAACCTCATTTAATTAATAATTCTTTTCATGAGGAAGCAAAATTGTTTATTTTTGTACGAAAGACTAAAAAAATTTAATTGGGATGAAAAGAAGAGTTGCTATCCCAACTCCTTTTTAAAAATTTTTATATTTATATTTTTTTTACTGATTGCAAAAATAAATGACTGTGAAAAATTGAAAATAAAAGTCCTCTCCTAACTGCTATATAACAAATTGGTAAATATCCTTTCAACTCTTTTTCTGTACCTAAAAACTAAAAACATATTAAATATATAGGGCTATAAAAATGAGCTCATGATGTATATATTATTTAGCAACCTTTCCTATTTTTTTAACTTAACATCATATCTTGGACGGTTCCTCATATCTTACATTTCGATTAACCTGGTTCTATTTAAGGCAGCAGTGTATCCTTTATCTCAACTCTCCCCTTTTCTGTTGACTTTGTGCTGTAAAGTGTCATCAGTTGTCTACTCGAGGTGTCTATTGGAGCTTAGCTCTCACCCCTAACTGGAGCGACCTGGGCCCTGGAATAGTCAGAGAGACTGGAAAGCATCCCATTCGAGGGAGAAGAATATTCCAGAATGAATGCCTTGTGGCTACAAAGCCATAAAGTCTTGAACTAGGAACTAACAACTTGGGCCAGTCAGGATCCTATATAATAAAAGCGTAGTATGCAAATTGTCCTCCTACTGGAGTTCTTCCGGGAGTTCGACCAGGGGGCAGGCCAGCTTAGGGAAGGGAGGGAGGCCCTGGCCAGCAGCCGGCAACCACTAGGTACCCTACCAGTGCATGAATTTTGTGCACTGGGCCTCTAGTAGTCTATAAGCTTCTAGGATTCCTGAAAATGGCTTTCTCAGACACCTTTCTGGCAGCTGCCGTCACTGGCGCTGGCCTGGGGGTGGGACAGGGTGATGGTCTCATTCTAGAACCCCACAGAAAATCGGCTCTTGAGCACTGAGAGCCTGAGGGGTGCCAGACACTCACCCCTCCTGACTCGGGCAGTGGGGAGAAAGTGGTCAAAAAAGAAGGCCAGCAGGTCTAGCCTCTGCGCTGGGGAGTTCAGGCTCCGGGTGGGGAGATGAATGCTGTGAATCTCACTCCTCCCACCCCACCCAAGTCAAACATATCACTGTCCACATGGTTATCCCAAACCCATAAACCAACCTAGTCAGCTGCTATAACTGAGCTTACTTGGTAAATGCTGAGACTCTAAGCTGGGTAGCCAGCTGGGCTCAACCAAGAAGACTTTGGGGAAGAGGTGAGTCGATCATCAAACAGGGCTTGAAGGAGGAAAGGAAGCCCAGAGGTCAGAGCCCAGGGGGCACAGAGCCTATGCCTGTGGGGAGGTGCAGGCTGTGGCTGTGGCTATAGGGGTAGGGTGGTAGAGAGGAAATCAACAGGGGATTTGTTCAGGCACAGAGGAGAGTGTAAGGGGGACTGGAACAAACAGGCAATGGAGCAGAAAGCGGAGAGGCTTTCGAACCTGTGTGGAGATTTCCTTGGATAGAGTGACAACACAGAGCAGCTGTGCCTTGGGTGGGGCACCCCTGACGATAGCCAAGGTAGGCCACAGCTGCACCTACTGGTCCCTTCCTGCCATGCGCCTACAAGGAAGCAGCTTCACCAGGAACCACACCAGCCCCTCTCTTCTACAAGTTGGGTAATACGCACCTGGTATACATCTGGTATTCTTTCACTGGCAAAGTGGTTTGGGATTTTCTAGCTGGCCAGCTGGACCAACTAACATTTCTCCCTCCAAGATGGTCAGACAGCTGGGCCTGCCTTCCAGTCCAGAGTGTCCATTCCCTCCAGCCAGACACCACCAGGATCACCAGAGTTGAACGATGTTGGATCTACCGACTAGTTTCCATGAGGGGTAACACACACCACTGGGAGCCATGGGCATCTCAGTAGGAGAATATGCCAGAGAACTTGGAGCATTTAGGCCTGGGTTAGGGGGTTTTGGGGAGAGTTCAAAGAAGGGGTCTTTGCTTCGTATTGGAGGTTATCAGGAGTCAGGGGTAATTGCATGATTGGGTATCTTAATCATTCTTACCCGGAAGGCAGGGAGGAATGAGATGAGGTAAAGCTATAATCAGTAAAGAAATAGCAGGAAAAGGTCATCTTTGGTCATTTTTTAGTGGTTTGGAAAATGTCCTTATTTTTGTCTGGGTCCCTGCATGATGTGGAGTAATCTTTTTGTATTTGTTTTGCCTTATCTCGGTCACAGAGCAGGCTTGTCCGATGTTGATGTTCTATGGAAATATTTATATTCAACAGGAGAACACCATGGCCCAGCTGTGAGCGCCAGGCTAGATTCTGGCCCTAGGGGACTGCTTTTCTCTTTCTCAATAAGAACCAAGTCCTGTGTGTGAAGGCAGCCAGGGACTCTGGAAAAAAAGGAGAATTATGAGGGCTCGCAATACTCATTTCTCAGCAGAAACGCCTCCTGGAGGGCTGGTTGGAGAAGAGGCTTGGGGAAGTGGGGCGCTCTTGTTTCAAGACTGCTTCTGGTCTGTCCTCTCAACCAACAAATACTTATTGACTAGGCCCCTCAGGCACTTGGGAATAGAACTATGAGCTGGAATGCGTTAGTGAAGGGCCCAGGCAATATGAGTGATGGGTAAAGAGATAGTCTCAGGTAGTGATGGGTGTGATAAAGGAAAGTAGAGAATGGCTTGGGGGGGCACTTTGGAGAGGTGGTCAGACACATTCCGAAGAGGTGATGAGGAGGTGCCCAGTGAAGTTATAGAGTGATAGCATTTCAAGTGGAGGAAACAGAAAGTGCCAAGGCTTCCAGGAATAGGAAGAAGGTACGTGTCTCAGCAGTGTTGTGAGTGGGAGTGGCATGGGTTCAGAAGAGGCCAGAGAGATAGGCTGGGCCAGGGAGTTTGGGTTTTATCATCCATGTCCTGGAAGCACTGGAAGACTTTACAAAGGGCCACAAAACCTCACATCTCCCCCTGAGAGAGCAGAGGTTTGCATCATAGTCACCCTCTCCACATTCTAAGGCCGTTCTCTTACCTGTCACGACTCTTCTCTCCAGGCCCGGGGTCTGGAATATGCCAGAAATAGTCTGATCTCTTTATCTGCTGAAGTCAATCACTGTTGAGAGGAACGTATTCGTTTCCTATTGCTGCTGTAACAAATGACCACAATTTAGTAGCTTAAAACAACACAAATGTATGATAGTTCTGGGGGTCAGAATACCTCAAAGCAAGGCATTGGCAGGGCTGTGTTTCTTGGGGAAGTGTCTATCTCCTGGCGGCCACCTGCATTTCTTGGCTTGTGGCCCCTTCCTCTAACTTCAAAGCTGGCAGCAGAGCATCTTCAAATCTCTCTCTCTCTCTCTGATTATGACCCCTGCTGCCATCATCACATTCTGTTCTCTCACTCTGACCCTCCTTGCTTCCTCTTGTAAGGACCCTTGTGATTATACTGGGCCCATCCATGTAATTCAGTATCACTTACCTGTAAAAATGGGAAGAATATTTGCCCATTAATTCAGGAAATTATTGTATTATAAGAATTAATGTGGTATGTTTGCAAAAATAAAAATGTCATAAAACACAAGGTACACTTATGAAGTATTCTAAAACCTATGAGACATGCATACAAAAGGGGTATTATATCTTCATATAAAATGATGGAATTTAAAGACCTGGGCTTGAGACTTGCTCTCCACAGTACTCAGTTACCTGGGACAAGCCACTTAACAGTTTTTAGTCCCATTGTGTGTAAGTTTGGAAAATCGTCTCTTCTCAGAACAGTAACTATTATGGAGTTGAAATCAGGTAACATAGGCAGTGGTGCTTTGTGAAATGCTACACAAATGTTCTTTGTTAAATATTTCATAGACAGCCTGGCTGGTTTGGCTCACTGGATAGAGCGTCGCCCTGGGGACTGAAGGGTCCCAGGTTCGATTCCGGTCAAGGGCATGTACCTTGGTTGTGGGCACACCCCCAGTGGGGGATGTGCAGGAGGTGGTTGATCGATGCTTTTCTCTCAATGATTCTTCTAATTCTCTATCCCTCTCCCTTCCTCTCTGTAAAAAAATCAATAAAATATATTTTTTAAAAAAATAAAATATTTCATAGACAGGCACCCAAGTACTTTTTTCTGATGCACAATGAAACCAGCAATAGGGCGGTGCCTATCAGGCCAATGCCAACAGGACTAGAATCTGCACTGTACGGAGTGGATGAGAAATAAAGAGGACATGGCCGGCAAAGGGCCTCTCATTCCCTCTCCGCTCAGCTACTGAGGGGCAAAGGGCACCAGAAAGAAACTGTAGCGTCTAAAAGAAAAAAATGCAAAATATGCCTATTGAGCATCCAGAATCTTCCTGCAATGAAGAGGTTTAGGTCCAGGCTGGCTTTCTCCAGAAGAATCGTCTTTGGGAATTGCCTTATTCATTCAGCGCCTATTCTGTAACCACGTGCATAGTAATCATACAGAAATAGGCATGAAATACATGCTTTCTGAGTGTGGCCTATAGACCCGCAGATCTATTCATTTATAAAGCACTGAATTACATGACTGAATTACATTATATACACTGTCCTTGGTGTTGGGACACAGTGGGAGGTAAAGAAAGAAAACTTCCCTGCCCTCGTGGAGCTAATAAGGTGAAG
>NW_006293784.1:1739732-1750429 GCF_000327345.1 Myotis davidii | reverse complement strand
GTGGCCTATAGACCCGCAGATCTATTCATTTATTCAGCTTGCCAATAAAGCACTGAATTACATTATATACACTGTCCTTGGTGTTGGGACACAGTGGGAGGTAAAGAAAGAAAACTTCCCTGCCCTCGTGGAGCTAATAAGGTGAAGAGATGGACAGTTAATTGTTACAGATGTTACCAGGCGATGGGAAGACAAGAAAGGCCAGGCACTTGGAAGATCAGGAAATGCACCGGTTCTGTGACTCAGGGGAATCATTTTCCCAAATTTGAGCGCCAAATGTGGAGCTGGGTCAGGGGAGTTCCCCTTTTACCCCCTTAGTTTCTTTGTCTCCCAAATATGGACCAGGCTTCCGGACTTCTCATGGGCTTTTGCAGCCCCTGTGATGGTTATAAGGGGGGAAGTGAGATGGCAACCAAGACCTCATCTGGTGCCGGCAGTCAGACCCCATTGTGGGGCTGTGTACAGTTGTAGCTCCTGTACAGTTTGTAGCTCCTGTTAAGATAAGCATTCAGGGAAACAGGTTTTGCAAGGCTAGCTAGGACATAAGCGGAAAGGGGGTTGGGGCTCGTAAGCATATGCATTGGAATGCAGGTTGGGGGGCGGGGGGGCTAGAGCTGCCTTCACATAATCAAACAATTCCACAAATGGATGTAAAATCACAGCCCAAACCACTCAAAGGCAAGGTTCATGGTGCTATGAGAGTTTACCACAGGCATCCTAACTTGGCCTCTGAAAACAAACAACTGAGCTGAGATCTGAGGAAAATGGTGGAGGGAAGAGCCTCCCAGGCTAAGGGAACAGCATGTGCAAAGGCAAAGATGAAGCACGGG
This sequence comes from Myotis davidii, assembly GCF_000327345.1. NCBI lineage: Eukaryota > Metazoa > Chordata > Mammalia > Chiroptera > Vespertilionidae > Myotis > Myotis davidii. The sequence continues at coordinate 1,749,599 of NW_006293784.1, read as the reverse complement.
ATGTTTGAAGAGAAGGCCAGTGTGGCTAGAATCTGCCAATAAAGGGAATTTGTCAAAATATAGACTAGAGAGGTGGGCAGGGTAGTTCTAGCAATAAGGGTCATTATGTGAGCAGGCCCAGTGGCCGACACAGTCAGGACACAGTGTTTTATCCAGTCCCAGGTTTCATTTTGGCTTTAAGGTTCCTAAGAGAATCCTATCATTGCATGTTCAAAATCTAAAAAATCCTTTAAATACGTAATAACTGGTTACATTATGCAGTTCTCACCAGGATAATAGGCACATTAAGTCACCTTGTGTGGGTGAAGGGTGCCCAGGCTGGTCCTAGGTGTTCGTATCATGCCCTGCAGCCTGGCTCCAAGACAGGATGCAAAGACCAGACCAGATGCTAAGGAAGGTCACCAAAGGCAACTCTTGCCTCTCTCCAGTGCTTTCCTGAGCATCTCACACAGTGACCACATTTGACTCCCACAAAGTGGCTGTGAAACAGAGCATTTGAACAGTGGGGAAGGGGTCCACAGGGACAGAGGGGACACTTGAGACCACACTCACTATTTCTCGATAAAAATGGTTTTTCCCACAGACCAGTACTAAGTCACCTACATATTCTCTCCCTCTCTCCCTTAATTGTTTGCGGGTAGTTTTTATCGCGCGCTAACAAGTGGCGCGGGCCATTTTTGCTAATTTTTTGCATAAATGGCAACGTTCAGTAAAATTACGATAACTTTAGTTTATGTATTTATACGTTACCCGCATTCTACCACTAGTCTATAAAAAATGTATTAATACGTGTCCCACGCTCTACTACACTGGTAGAACGTATAAATACGTTTCCCACATACAATGTGTTTAAAATTATAGAACTCTAGAATTTTTAAAGTTGAAAGGAACCTTGAACATCAGCCAACTTGTTCAATTCTCTCATTTGGAAATTACAGAAAGTTTGAAAATGTTGAGCAGCAATAATATTTTTAAAAAGACTAAACATGCTATTTTCCACTAAAGGAAGAGAGAAGCTATTATTCCGGTCCTTCCCAGTGACTCACGGCTGGCTCTTACCTCATGTAAGGTAATGGAAGGACTGTTCCCGTCACTAGCTGTGAAGTCAGAAGGCAGATCACATTCCTCAGATACCCTCCACTTTCTCACTAGGAAGTAAAAATGTAAAGTGACCACAGCTAATGATAACAAATTCTTCTTACATCATATCCCAGCACGTACACACACACACACACACACACACACACACACTTAAAATAAAAGTTCCAAGAATCTGTACTTATTCTTACTAGCGTAATCTACACTTTTCTATTCGACTTTTTACAAACAGCGTTTTGCAGTCCACTGAAGTGATTTTGCTACCCACTACAATGTGAAAGCCCCAGGTTGACAAACATGGACAGGATACCCTCTGAGGCCTTCCAGCCCAGTTCTCTGACCTCCCTGAGGACTCCCAGGCCTATGGGGCTTTCTTTTTAGTAAGGCAGCTGCCTAGCCCTCCCCTCACCTGGCAGCTGCAGGGTGACTTGGAGTTGGCGCACTCTATCAGGCCTTCTACCTCACAAATGGGCACTGGTCTTGTGTCACCCTGTCCCTGCCTGGGTAAACAAAGCATGGACATGGACTTCCTTCTGATTGTAATCGGACAACCAATGGGTCTGGGCTGCTAATTAGGCAGAGCCAGGGTTGACTCATATATGAGCGTTTATTCCAATACTGCCGGCAGTATGGGAGAGCAGCAAGTCATCCACAAAAATCTGCTCTGCACCCCACCATAAGCCAGCCGCTTGTACTGGGTAGGAGGACGACGATTATATGGGGAAGGGTATGCCTAATGGGCAGTTTACAGGTAATGGGGGCTGGATATTTGTGGGTATGCAAAGGCTGGGAGTTGAAGGGCTAGTAAATGCAAAGGGCTGGGGATCTTCAAATGCCTGGTGGCTCGGGTTTCTGCAACAGGGTTGTTAATCTTTCCATGATAATAGGCAGCTCCTGATGAGGAGGATGGGCTGCATTTCCAGATGAGCTCCCATGCCCTGAGTGAAACTGCCAGCCAGGTTGAAATGTGCCTTCTTTAATCAGAATAAAACAATCACGGTTAACAGAGCATGATTAATATTTCTTACAATTATAGCTGGTCCCCAGCATTCCATTTATGCCCCTATCATGATCACAGTCAGCCTAGAGTAGGTGGGGAAAGATCCATGTTCAGAGAAAAACTGCAGAATTAGGAACTCTGCCTGTTCCACACCCTAGACACCACATACACATGCCACATACTTTCCCCATGAACACATACCACACACAGTTGTCCACACATACCACATACATGCACACAGACCCCACACACACTTTACATACATGTGTACCCACACACATACACACTCACCACACACTATATCCCATGCAACACAAATATACACACATATCCCACACATACCACAAATATATACATATACACACACAAAACACATATGTGTATATACAACACATCAAGAGACTCTTGAGAGCCCCCAGAACTCCTCAGTTATAAAGCAAGAAATCTTACACTTGAAGGTCTATGAATCAGAAGGAAATAGTTACTCTATAATAGTTTTTCACTATTCACTCACTAGCATAGAGTTAAAAAGAGTATTTTCAACAGTTTAAAAAATGCATAAAAATATACTGGCGCTTCAACAATAACATCACCAAAGCACTTAATAAAATAACATAACTATGATATTTCAATTATATATTTTTCAAATTAAATTTGTACTTTGAGTGCTTATTTATCTCATATTGTTCATTTGCCTGCTAATTTGTAATAGCTTAATACTAAACATTTAATGTTTATATCTTTAATAACTTACGTGTTTGCTTAATGTGTTGAAACAGGCTTGCAAATGTGTGCTTTTGAAACATACTGTTTCACTGATGTTTCAAATGGAATATTTAAAAATATAATAACAGTACCCATGCCAGGATCTCAGCATTAAGTGCAGCAAATCACGACCTCCTAGCATTTCCATTTTGCCTTGGAATTGGCAGCCCCTGCAGGGAGTGGGGACAGGACTTGTTCCCATGCCCCTTGGTGAGTCTGAAGTTGCTTTCAGCACCCAGCTCAGTACGTGGCACCTGGGAAACTCTCAGGAAATGTCTGGTGAGAAAATGACTGAAAAGGAAGCAAGGGGCAGTAGGGAGAGGAGGGGAAGAAGAAAGAAGAGAGAGGGAAAGGTCCAAGAAGAAATGGAGAAAGTGAGGCTGTGGTGGGGTGGGTAACGAAAGTGAGTGAGCGAGACAGAAGGAACAAGTGTTATGTGGCCTCTGCCTGAGACATCTTTTCTCGGTGGAAAATGGAAATCAAAGAACATCTCCATGACATATCTTGTTCAAAATATTATTTCTGGAACCCACCCGGTGGAGTGGCAATTTTGTTGGAAGTTCACTGGAAAATTCAGCTTCTCACCTGCAATAGAGGAAGCAAATCTTGCTGAAACAGCTGACAGACAGACACACAGTTGCTTAGTCTTGCACATTACTCCTGTGTGCACTTTGCTATGGTAACAAAAGCCATGTCATGGAAATATCTGCATCCCTCATCTATCATTGTTTTCTTTTTATCTCTAAGGATCGTACGTCAGTTTGGGAAGGAGGGTTATGGTTTTATTGTTTCTCCAATAATAATAATAATAAGTGCTCATTATTTTTGAATAATCAGAAAATACAGAGAGCCATAAACAAGAAAGTAAAGATTCCCTATTATTTGAAACATCCAGAAATGATAGCGATTAACATTTGGTGTTCTGATTTTATATTTTAATATAAACATTTAGAAAAAAAATGTACGTAGAGATAATCATGCTATACATTTCATTACATAATCTTTTTTTAAAAAAAACCTGGGTTTAAGAGACAGAAACATATGCTGTGAATTTACTATCCCGTGAAGACAGAGCATTTGGATAGTTCTCATTCTCAGAAATTCCAAGGTGAGAGGAAAAAAAAAAGATCAGTTTACATATATTCATACAAGGAATTTTACCTATTGTGCACAGAGAAGGTTATATGGCTACCCAACAGGTTCTGGGCTCCATTAAGACTGTCCACTTTACAACTCTAGCTCCAGTTCTTAGAGATGAAGGGATCCAAAGGCCTATGATCATGGATGGGCACTGATGAGGCTACACACTCTTTGGCTCCAGTGAAATCCCTGGTCTCTGAGGTGTGTGGGAGCTGTGGTTGCTTGCTTGCCGGTCCTGCCGCAGCCCATGAAGGAGCTGGTTTAGAAGTGTAAGGTTGCTGTCTCTGCGAGGCAGGGGCAGGGTGGGAGGCAGTTCCCTTTATACTCGATCACTGCCATCTTTGCCCGATCCTGCTGATTCCGATTTGGGATCTGCAGCCTTCTCGTGTAGCCCCCGTTCTGACCTTGGTGCCAGGGGCCAGCACTTAAACCAGCTTTGGGATCAAGTCCTTCTCTGTGAGCCGGAAGTCAGCCATGCGCGTGGCTCTTTCCTTGGCCTTTCCCAGCTTTCCATAGTCGATGAGCTTCTCAGCGTTACCCCTCATCTCGTCCACGCGCGCCCAGGACGCCTCTATGTCGCACTGGTCCCTAAGCAAGTTCCGCAGCAGGTGGATGCGGGACTGGGGACCAAGGCCCAGGCGGCGGAATAGGCGGCCATGGGGGATGGCGGCGGCGACCGAAAACCGCATATTACCTGCTACTCCCCAAACCCCATTACATAATCTTTTGTTTTACTTAATATGTTGAGGACATCTCTGTCCATCTTCTTGCATTATTACATAACTTCCTGTTCCCCTATCTGGCAAATATTTAGGTTTGCCAATCTTTTTTTTTTATAATTTTTTTTCTTTTTTAATGATTTCAGAGAGGAAAGCAGAGGGAGAGAGAGAAAGAAACATCAATGATGAGAGAGAATCATTGATCAGCTGCCTCCTGCATGCCCCACACTGGGGTTTGAGCCTGCAACCCAGGCATGTGCCCTGACCAGGAATTGAACCATGACCTCCTGGTTCATAGGTGGACGCTCAAACACTGAACCATGCTGGCCAGGCTAGGTTTCCCAATCTTTTGTTTTGCTAAATGACACACTAAAGAAACTTCTTGTACAGGCATTTCTGTGCATTTATCCTGTTAATTCCTTAGGATAAATTCTTAGAAGTGAACAATTAAATGTCAGTACACACATTTTAAAATGCTATATCAATTTGCCAAATTGCCCTCCAGAAAGTTTGAACTAATTTATATTCTCTTTTAAAGTGTATGAAAGTAGCTATTATCTCACACCCTCAACACTAGTTATTATCATTCTTTTCAAATATTTCCAGTTTTATAGGTTAAAAGGTATTTTTATTTTAATTGGCATTTCACTTATTACTAGTGAGGTAAAACATTTTTCATGTTTATTGGCCATTTGTATTTCTCCTTTTTAATGTAACTTGCTTAACCATGCTTCAACTGTATTTTCTAATGTTTTGTTTTAAATCTTTTCATTGATTTCTAAGAGTTACTCATAATTCAAAAATATATGTTGTGAATTCTTTTTTTTTAAGTTTTTTATAACTTCAAGTATGTAGTTTAGACATTTTTCTTTTGTTTTAAGTAGCCAATATATCAATCACTTTCTTGTTTTGTTTTTTTGTTTGTTTGTTTTGCAGAGAGGAAGGGAGAGGGATAGAGAGTTAGAAATATTGATGAGAAAGAAAAATCGATCAGCTTCCTCCTGCACACCCCCTACTGGGGATGTACCCGCAACCAAGGTACATGCCCTTGACCAGAATTGAACCTGGGACCCTTCAGTCCTCAGGCTGACGCTCTATCCACTGAGCCAAACTGGTTACAGCATTGTTTTTTACTTTTGGATCATGCTTGGAAGGGTAATTGTTATTCTAAAATTAAATAAATTTTTATCTGTGTTTTTCCCTATCCTCTTTGGTTTTTTACATTTACAATTTTATGCTGTCAGGAATTTATTTGATGTGTGGTGTGAGGTAGGTATCTTAATTTTTTCCTAGCTCGTTAATGAGTTGTCTCATTAACATTTAGACTGAACAGTGCATATTCCTTCTATTAATTATGAGTATTAAAGGCCTTCTTTACCATATTCTAAATTCTGATGAATATTTGAGCTCTAAATGCAAGCATATTAGTCTTTTAGAACTATCCATTATTTTTTAACTATCCAGATTGAAAGTTCCATAGACTTTTCAAGATGCTACTTTTAATAGAAAGGACAAGGTTTATTTACTTACATTGGAGTTGTGGTAAAGGAAAGAATTTTTTTTCCCTGGGGTCATAGAGCTTCAGATGTGGAAAGGTCTAAAGACTTAAAATTCCAGTGCCCTAATTGTATATGTAAGGACTAGAAGTACTAATTGACTTACTTGCAGTTAACATAGCTATCAGTGCAGAGCTGAAGTAGAAGCAGGACTAGAACCAAAGCTAGTTAATGGAGAGGTGCTACTGAAACCAAGATATATTCTCCTAAAGCCATGAGGAAGGTGCTTATAGCGAGGGACTATTAAAGATAGCAAAAATTGATTTAATAAAAGGATGGCTCTTTTTGTTCTAGGTCTCTGGGACCTAGCAACCTTGAGGGAAATGAGAGGTCTCTGGAACACCAACTTCAAAGGAGAATGAAAGGTACAGGAGCACTTGCTTTTAACTAAATCCTTAGAAAACTCAGCATAAGAAGGGGTGGGCCCTAGCTGGTTTGGCTCAGTGGATAGAGTGTCGGCCTGAGGACTGAAAGGTCCCAGGTTCGATTCCAGTCAAGGGCACATGCCCAGTTGCAGCTTGATCCCCAGAAGGGAGCATGTAGGAGGCAGCTGATCAATAATTGATGTTTTTATCTCTCTCTCCCTTCCTTTCTGAAATCAATAAAAATTCTATCTAATAAAGAGGGAATATGCTAATTGACCCTCATACCATCACAAAGATGGTGCCCACAGCCAATAAGAAGGGAATATGCTAATTGACAGCCACACCCTCAAAGATGGCGGCACCCACAGCCACAAGATGGTGGCGCTCAGTCCTCTCAGCCCGCCAGGGCAGCAGGCATGCAGCAAAGCCGAGCCTGCCCCCAGGCGGGCCCGGCCACTCCACACGCCTGCCTCTGGAGTCCCCCCGGCCCCTTAGCCCACCAGCCGCCAGGGGTAGGCAAGCCTCAGATGGCAGCTGCCCAGCCGCCCAGGGCAGCCAGAGGCTCAGGTAACCAGGGTCAGCTGAGGCTTGTGCTGCTGGCAGTGGCAGCAGCAGAGGTGTGATTGGGCATCGCCTTCCCCTGATCGCTGGGTCGTCTCCTGCGCCTGAAGGCTCCCGGACTGTGAGAGGGGGCAGGCCAGGCTGAGGCACCCCCCTCCAGTGCATGAATTCTCATGCACTGGGCCTCTAGTATAATATAAGAAGGGTGTGGGTGAAGGGATAGTAAAGGGAGCCAAATATATGGTAACGGAAGAAGTTTTGACTTTGGGTGATGAGCACACACTGAAATATACAGATGATGTATCATAGAATTGTGCACTTGAAACCTATATCATTTTATTAACCAATTTCACCCCAATACATTTATTTTTATTTTAAAGGAAACATCACAAGTGCACATGCACATTCAGTAGAAGCAGCTTACTCAGCATTAAACTTTCAAAGAGAAGTTCAGGCATTTCTCAGTAATACCACCCTCACCCTGATTGACAGTAAAGGTCGTTTAGGTCAGACACCAGTTAGTGCAGGCAGCAGATAGACAGGAAATGAGTGCGGTTCTGTGAACTCAGCAAAGGAGAACAGTTTTTTATGGGCCTGGGAAGAAACACTCATAATCTGAGGAGGACTTTGCATATGTTTGTGTTCTTTTCTTTATTGAGAACTCTCCAACTATGTCCCTTAAAAGCCATCCAGGCTCTCACCCACCCCCCACCTTGCGGAAATACATTCTCTGGCAAACTCCCTTCTGACTTCACTGAGGTTTTAAAATGTGTTTACTTTTCCAAAGATATTTTGTAATTTATTTTTAATAGGAAATACAGTCATGTGGTTTAAAATTCAAAAGATAGCAAAGGATATATAGAGAAAATTTCCCTCTCACCCATGGCCCTGTCCTAGGGAAAAGCAAGTCCTAGTTTCTTTTCTGCCCTTCTAGAGTTTAGACATTTCCAAATATATAAGTATACCCATATGTTCTGTTGTGGAAAGATTTACGTGAAGAGTAAAATGGTATACACACTGTGTACTGCATCTCAACATTGACAATACATCTTCGGGATATTCTGCATCTGTGCAAAAGAGCCCCATGATTCTGTTACAGCTGCATCTCATTCTACTCAGTGGTATGAATAAAACATATTTTATTTAACCAGCTTCTCTATAGGTGAATATTTATTGTCCAAAGTTTTCCATCACACACAGTGCCACAATTAATACATTATTTAGCAAATTGATATCAAGATTGAAGTCCTAGAAGGGGAAATGCTGGATAAGAGGATATGAGCATTTGTAATTTTCACAGAAATTGCCGAATTTCCCCTTTTGGAGATTATACCAATTAAAAAACCCATCAGTAATGTAGAAAGTGCCTATTTCTTCACGCTTTTGCTAATACAGTGTGTTGCCAACTTCTTAAAAAGGAGTTGTTAGCCTTTGTGAATGTGATAGGTGAATAACGGTGTCTCACTATGGTTTTCAATTGTATATTTCTCTTTATGTGAGATTGAGAATCCTTTAATTCGTAAACTTGTTTCTATAAGATGTTCATGCCCTAACTCTTTTTTGTCTAGCATGTTATTGACCTTTTTATATAGTGATTTATCTATGGTGTCAGCTGTGCCCCAACATATTTTCCCCAGTTTATTGTTTGTCATCTCCAATGGCCTCTTTTTTTACATATTTACGGTTTATTTTTAACTTTTAAATCATTGATCTAGCTAAAATTTAACCTGATTTAAAGTTTTTTAAGTTTGGATATAATTTTATTTTATTTTTCAGATGGCTAAACAGTTATTCCAACACTATTTATTAAATAATCTTCATTTTCTCTACTGATTTGACATACTGCCTTTATAATATCTTTATTTCCAAGGTATTTATGTCATAGTTTATAACAAAACATTTTCCCTTGTAACAACTATCCTCAAAATCTTTATAAATCTTAAAATGATTTCATACCAGTCTCACTAGAAAATCACATTTTTATAATTTTTTACTTCCTTTCTCTTCTTTGCTTTAAAATGTTATGCTCTGTTGTGATTAAAAATCAACAATCCAGGAATAGAGGGGAAGTTTCTCAACTTGAAAAAAAAATCTACAAAAATCCTACAACTAACATCATACTTTTTTTTTTATTAAATCTTTATTGTTCAGATTATTTGTTCCTCTTTTTCCCCCCCACAACTCCCCTCCACCCAGTTCCCACCCCACCCTCCGTCCTTACTCCCCACCCATTGTCCTCATCCATAGGTACACGATTTTTGTCCAGTCTCTTCCCGCATCTCCCACACCCCTTTCCCCACGAAGAATAGTCAGTCCATTCCCTTTCTATGCCCCTGATTCTATTATAATCACCAGTTCATTCTGTTCATCAGATGATTCACTCACTTGATTCTTAGATTCACTTGTTGATAGATGTGTATTTGTTGTTCATAATTTGTATCGTTACCTTTTTCTTCTTCTTCCTCTCCTTAAAGGATACCTTTCAGCATTTCATATAATACTGGTTTGGTGGTGATGAACTCCTTTAGCTTTTTCTTATCTGTGAAGCTCTTTATCTGACCTTCAATTCTGAATGAAAGCTTTGCTGGATAAAGTAATCTTGGTTGTAGGTTCTTGGCATTAATCACTTTGAATATTTCTTGCCACTCCCTTCTGGCCTGCAC